>NC_092046.1:126909324-127181514 GCF_003086295.3 Arachis hypogaea
TTTGGTTTTGCTATGCTGCTGTTTTGTGTGTGTTGTGATTTTATTATTTTAATTTACTGATTATTGATTATTGAATGTGTTGTGATTATTGATTAGCTTTGGTTCTTCTATGCTGCTGTTTTGTGTGTGGTGTTGCTGATAATAATACCTCAGCCAGTAAAGATGAATTATGGCATGATGCTGATCAATATGGATTATCTTGGTTTAATGTTGCTGAATCGAAATTATGTGTTGTTTTACTAAGATTTTGAGGACCACGCTCTAATAATAAGTCACTGAAGTCTGATATACTGATAATCTGATATAGTGATACTGAACTGTGAAGTGTGAAGGCTGTGAAGCTCTGTGAAGTGTGAACTGAACTGTGAACTTTGTTTAAGCGTACTTGATTCATAAGCGTACTTGATTTATAATTCTACTTTCTTTGCAATTGTCTCTAAGCGTACTTGATTTTCTGGATTTAGAGTTATTTTTTATTGAATTTCTGGATTTGAATTTTGAATTCGTGTTTGATCTGCAATTTCTGTTTGATTCTTCTTATTGTTGTTGTGGTTGAAATTCAAAATTGAAATCTGATTCCTCTTCTTCGTCAATTTCATATTCTAGACTTGTTCATTATCTTTGCATTTAAGTGAGCAATTATAATCTGTTATCTGGTTATATTACTCTTCTAGGACAAACTCTAGCGATGGCTCAAGGCAGGAGAAATATGGAATGACTAACAAACCCCGAGGAGAGCCTGAGGATGCGGTTTGTAAAACTGATTTTTGAATAGGTTCAATTTTTCATGTTTTATTTGTTAGTAAAGTAAAGTTATTGATTATAACTGGGTGTGGTGCTTTTATTAGCAACGATCGAACAAAGGTGAAAGAGGTGTCTTCCGAAGTATCAAAGTATATCCACTGGTAATGTACTAATCTTATGCTTGTATTTGAGATGTGAATGAATCATTCTGTGTATGTTTCTTATTTGAATTCCTACCCCCTCTTTCTTTCTTTTGTCTTTATAGGAATCAAATGACAAGAGACTTAATTATGAACCACCTACAGATTTACTTAGCAAGGTACTTACAAACTGTATTCCATTTCTCCAATGTTAATATGATCCATACTTTCTTTGATATATATTTAGCTAATATTTGAGCTTGATTTGCAGCTGTCCCTGGTTTCTAAAGTGAAAAAACCTGCAAAACTGCCATCTAAGGTGCAGCCAATTTCCTAGGTTCTGCTATCTCAGCACTCATATAACAACTTAAGATTCTTTTGAGTGGGTAAATGTTTATTGAAAGAGATTCAGAAAAACATTTTCTTTGAATGATATTTTAAAGCTTACATTAGACTATAATTATATTTTCATGTGTTTATTTATATTTTATTATAAAACGGTTTTTTCGATTCAACCACGGTCGAATCGGTTGAACCTATGAACCAGTAAACCAGTAGCGAGAGCGGTTCGATGATCGGTTCGGTTTTCAGAACCTTGATGATTCATAGATTCAATTTTGAAGAATTCAAATTCATTTCATGATAGAGATTGAATATTATTTAACGACTGAACTATGTTGCAAATTGTATTAGCGAGAAATTTTTGTACTAAAGGTTTCACTAACTAAAAATTTAACGTAATGTAATGTACCGTGGGTATTGTTTGGGGTTTATTGGGGGCTGGGGCAGGGGTGTTCGGTTTGCAATTATTAGGGGTGTGCAATTGCCGAACGATTCCATATAGCCATCTCCCCCGACAACTACACAGAATTATCTAGCCATTTCTTTTTCATTCTTTTGCAGTGAACGATTCCATTCTTCATCAATCAAAGTGCTCACTCTTACGTTAGACCGATCTCACTCTATCTTTTCTCTTCTCCTCATCTACGTTTAGATTCGGAATTAATTAAAAAAGGTACGGTTTCAAACTTTACTAGGCTCGATGTTATTTTACACAATGTAGCATCTTAACGCATCAAAATTCATACATTTTTACTGAATTCATCAAAATTCTCATACTTTTGTCCCTTTTTGTGTACAGCTTCGGAAGAAAAAAAAAGATGAATTCACAGTCAATGCTGTATAGCCAGCTCAAGGTTCGTGATTTCTATCAGATTTTGTGTTTTTTGACTATGAATTTTCTTGGGTCACCGATCAAAATCTCCCTTTCCCTTTTTTTTAATGTGTTGTGATTCTGTGAATGTGTTAACAGGCTGCAGAACCATTCTTCCTGTTAGCAGGTCCTAATGTGATTGAATCAGAGGAACACATTATGAAGATGGCTAAGCACATAAAAACTATTACATCTAAGTATGCTATTGTTCTCTATTAAGGAACTTTTTCATCTTTTAGTTTCATGGGAAAAAGATTGAAGCTGATTTGATTGAAATCCAATAGAGAATAATTGTAGTGCCTAAGTTGAATTGTACAAAAATTGTCTGTAGTTCAATAAGTATAATCATGACAATCATCACCGTGAGTTTGCAGCTAAATTCTTTGTAGTATTTTGTGTGAAGTTAAATTCCTTTTTCTTATCTAATACACATGATCTAACTTTGTGTCATTCAAAATGTTTCGCTATAATGATAACTACATGAAATGCGGAACTCTTTTACTTATTGTTTCCCAGAATTGCATCTAGTATAAGAGTTTTTACTCATTACAGGCACTGTGGGCTGAGATATTGAACCTATGTAATTCTAAGAGTGATGTTGGTTAGTAAAACCAACACAGCACATGCTATGGATAAGAGGGAAAGGACCTTCACATGACAAGAAATCAAAACTAAACTTGTAAAATATAATGTCGGAAGATGGTTTGTATCTTTGTTGATAGTTAACATGATCTAGAGTTTGTGCGTCTTTCAGAGTTGGCGTCCCATTGGTTTTCAAATCAAGTTTTGACAAGGCTAATAGAACATCATCAAAATCTTTTCGTGGCCCAGGGATGGTTGAGGGGTTGAAGGTCATGATTCTATTACTTTTTATTATCATATATTGTTTTTGTCATTTGCATTTTGAGGATTATAGTAGGAACACTTGTTTGAAAAACGGTGTAATTGCCGAATTTCATATAATGACAAAGCTATATTTTGTTGTAATTGAACTATTTCTTCCTTATTTAATTTTGTTATGTTATAATTTCAGATACTTGAGAAGGTTAAAGTAGCATATGACCTCCCTATAGTGACAGATGTGCATGAGTCCGTCCAGGTAAGTTGTTTTACTTTTAACTAAATTTAGCCTTCGGGAATTATACAAGTCTTACAGTAATGTAATTATTTGGCACACCATCCAAGCTTGTCATAATGTTGTCTTTGATTTTGGATCCTAATCTACCTTTAACAGATTTATCTTTTCTTTGATAGTGTGAAGTAGTCGGCAGAGTTGCAGATATCATTCAAATTCCAGCATTCTTATGCCGTCAAGTAAATATTCTTTACATCAAATTTTAATATCAATTGGATGAATATAAACTTAAGTAGATGTGATCACATCATTTCTTTTTTTGTGTTTTACCTCTGATGGCAGACAGATCTTCTAGTTGCTGCAGCCAAAACTGGGAAAATTGTCCACATCAAGAAGGGCCAGTTTTGTGCTCCTTCCGTGAGTATACTGTCCTGCTATGTTGCAAGTTTTAATAATCAACAATTACTTAAGCTCAATAAATATTCTCTGTCTTTTAGTATTCTCATGTTATATAATGTTCATATAAATAGGTCATGGCAAATTCAGCAGAGAAGGTTCGGTTGGCTGGAAATCCTAATGTTATGGTTTGTGAGAGAGGAACTATGTTTGGATACAGTGAGTTATAATATCTTTTTGAGGTCTTCTGTATGCTTTTGGATGATGTATACAGTGAGTTATAATATCTTTTTGAGGTCTTCTGTATGCTTTTGGATGATGTTACTCTTTGAAAATGTTCAATATCATGAATTGCTTTCTGTTTTCATGTGTTCTAGTTTCATTTTAATCTTACGTTCTTTTTACATATATGATTTAATTTGAATCTATATATTTTTTTTAAGTGATTCGTAGCACATTCCCTCCTATAATCAAAATTGTTAACATGCATTTGAGGTTTAACTTCGTTCAAAGAATGTCAGCACTGCAATTGATTATCCTCTATCATTCTATTTTCAAAATCCGGAATTGATTAAATTTGTTGCCTTTTTATATAGATGATTTGATTGTCGATCCACGTAATCTGGAGTGGATGAGAGAAGTCAATTGCCCTATTGTAAGTTAATATTTGTTTTATTATATGCTTCTTATTAAGATGAACTATTTGAATCTCTATGCTTTCTTATTCAATGGAAGGTTATAATATGTTAGAGAGAAAGGTATCTCCCTTCCTGAACCATTTATTTGATGATAGAATTACACTTTATTAAATAAGATGAATCCATGTGAACACAATCAGCCAGACTAGCACATTTTAATATGGTCAAAGTTGCTTTAATGACCAACTCTAAGCTGCATCACTTCCCTCTCGATATCTTAGAAGAACGATGATTCCATAATCTCCCAAATTGTTTTCCTTGACGTAATTACATTACCTAACATGCATAGATGGCACTTTCTAATCTTTCGTAATTTTTTTCCGCTTTTCCTGTTGATATTTTGTCAATTATACTGGAGTGTTTTGTTCACATCATCCCCAAGGAATAATATTGTTGTATATTCAATATGCGAATAAATTAAGAAAAAAACCAGACGGAATGCATTTGCCAATTTATGAGAATAAGATTGACTTCATTATTCCTTTTGCCGTATCTCTAGAGAACTACTCATCACAGGTCCTTTTGCCATTATTCTAATATTTGGGTCATGGTGAAGTTTCTTGCCACTGCCTCTTTATGCCATTTTCCCCTTGGAAAACTCAAATATTTATTTACTGTTTATCCCAGGTAGCTGATATAACACACTCACTGCAACAGCCTGCTGGAAAGAAGGTAGGTTTGTAGTTGAACTTTTTTAGTAGTTTGTATTTTGCAACACAACAGTTGTTTCATATAATTCTCTTTTTCTCTATGCATTCTTACTCCTTTTCCCCAGTTAAAAATGCATTATATGCGAAAGTGTTTTTTGTTTAATTTCAGTAAGTGTATTATAGTGCAGAGTGCTCTCTTTAGATTCATAATGTCAAAAGTTCATTGGCTTCTATGCACTGTTGATTCATGAGGATCATTGTGTATTGGAGTACACCTGCCTCATCTTACCCCTCTTTTTTTTCCATTTGAGCACTGGAGTCACGCACGATCTGTTTCTACTTTGAACCCAACTATCGTACCAGATTTCTTTAGTTCTAGCTTTTAACATTCTGTTTTCATGTCTAGTTGGATGGCGGAGGTGTTGCAAGTGGAGGTCTTCGAGAACTAATACCTTGCATTGCAAGAACTGCAGTTGCTGTAGGAGTGGAAGGAATTTTCATGGAGGTATATATATTAGTACTATTTTTTTAAGGGGATCTTATTGGCATTATTATTAAAAGAAAGTAGTTCAGGGTAAACATTAAGGCTTGTATTTAGTTTGATCATCAAACAACTTCTAAATGTCTTCTTGATTCTTTAGGTACATGATGATCCATTGACTGCTCCTGTTGATGGTCCAACACAGTGGGTGAGTTGTTACCTATCAAAATCATTCAAATTTACAGGACATTATTTTGCCAACATTTACTTTTTCTTCGATACTTCTGAATATTAATGAACTACATGCGTTATCTCCTTATTTGACAGCCTTTACGCCACTTGGAGGAGTTACTTGAAGAGCTTGTAGCTATTGCTGTAAGTTGTTTCTTGAAACTTATGATTGTATTTTTGTTCTCTAATAAAAAGGGTGGTACTTGCAGCAGAAAGTATTGGCATCTAACTCATAAAATTGTTTTATGAATGTATGATTTTGTATGTGTCATGCTAATACAAAAAATCAATAGATTGAGGGAAGAACTTAAAGTTTGAATTCCCTTTTCATTTCCTACTTTTTATTGCGTACTTTCTCTAACAAAAGAAATGGACAAGTAAAATTACTGAATATTTTCAAACTGATTGTTGTTTTTGCTTTTTGTATTGGGTATCCCTTATCAGCCAATTTTTATTATCCTTCTCATCATCTTAATGAAATTATTTTTTTATTAAAAAAGAAAATTGAAGTGATTATACATTTATTTACCTTTTCGCAGGTGAAAGATTTTTTGTATATTTTATTTTGCATTTGAGTTCTGAACTTGTATATGTGATTAACTCTTCTGACATGTTGTAGAGGGTAAGCAAAGGGAAGAAAAAATTCAACATTGATCTCACACCATTTCGTGAATAGTAAAAATGGTAAGACATTTTTCATATTTTCACTCATTTTGTTTTTTGATAATATAGATGATTTCTTAATCCTTTCTCTCTTACTAATGAGAACTACTAAGAAGCATGCAATAAAAAGTGACACGTTTTTGGAACCATCAAAAGGATGCAGAAGCAAAGTTTTTGCATATTGTTTAAAGTATCCTACAAAAGAAATGTGCAAATTATTTATTTTATTGGTAGAGTAATCCATGATGTTATAAATTTAGATTCCTCAAACCAAATTGTGAGAAAACTTCAAGCACAAGTCCAAACAAGTTTCAAATTACCAAAGTCTTCTAGAAATGCAAAAAATTATTCTAACATAAATACTCTAAATATATGTGTCATCTATTTTAGAGTGAAAATGCTTACATATTTTATTGTTTATACTAACATAAATTCTGATTTTGCAGGTGATGATTTCCTGTTATTAAGAATATAATTCTCTGAGGATTGGCCTTTATAAGATCAGATTGTTTTAAGGTTGAATGTTTCGATTATCTTTGCACCCCATCACAAGTTCAAGCCCTTATAAAGGAGAGCTTATCTTGAAAGAGAAATTATTTGAAGTAGTAACATATTCAATTATCATTTGTCACAGATTCTATGTAACCTTTCAAATAATTGCTGTTTCTAGAAGAAATGTGGATCTAGAAAGTTAAGTATTTTTTGTAACACCTTAACTTTTAGCACCTTATAATCGTATTAAAAGCTTAGGCGTTATTAATCTACTTTCCTTTTATTAGCTATTTAATATTGGGCCTCTACACGTTAATTTGTCGATAGTTTTTCAGAAAAACGAAATTTCTTTTTATTTTGTTATATACTTCAAGCTCAGCTATGTCAGATAAACATATACTCACATAATTACTATTAATACATAATAATTGTTCATACAAAACTCAATTGCAACCCTATCCCTATGTAAAAACACTTTAAAATATCAAGGATGAGGGGAATAAATCCAGAAGCAACTAGCCAAACAAGTCTTTTATTCGTCTGTAGCTTTCCGATTAGTTATCCCGTTTGTACCTTTGAAAAGGTTTTTTAAAAGATTTGGGGTGAGAACGAAGTCACACGTTCTTAGTAGGAACGTGAACTCTGTAATAACAAAGTAAATGCAAATAGTTAATTGATCAATTTTTCTACTTAAAACAGTTTTAAATTTCTTTCTTTAAATAACGCTACTTAACCAAAATCTTAGTAACATTAATAATTTCTCACCCCTAAACAACATTCCTCAATATCTAAATAAGCTAGCATCATGAGTAATATACTTAAATCACACACACAAATATCAGTCCTCAATACATTATTAAATCCACAGCATAAGTAAAATATCTAATCAAGTACACAAGCAAGTTACCAAAATAACAATACAATTACAAATAAACAAACATAATCAAATGCAGATACGCAAACATGATGCATGTTTGTCCTAAGCAGACCATGAGCTCATGCGTCGGTTGTCTACCCGCAACCTGACATTACTCGGAGTGAACCCCGAATATGGTTCCTTTACTATGTCAGTTAGACACCTTGGCATCACGGTTACCCGTGTCAGTTTGGCCTCATCATAATAGCATTTTAATGTGCATCACAGTAAGAAACAGTACTATCATTTAGGCGAACATTCCCGCATTAGCAATCTCAGGCTATCAGTTAGGCGGACACTTTCGTTTTAGCAGTTTGGCGAAAGGCCCGTTTAACATATAATTCTCAATTATTTATTTCATTCTTTACTTCCCTTTTCTTCTCATCTAAGTATCCTTTCCATTCTTTAATTCCCACTTTCTTTTCTTTCCATTATGCCTCCACTTCACCTTACAGCTAAGCATACCTCCGCATCACCAAGAAGCTTAAAAGTGCCAGGCGTACCTCCGCATCACCGCTTAGCTTTAAACGTGTCCTAGGAATAACCTACACACCTTTGTTTAACTAAGCTCTTACATTTTGCCAAATTTGGATATATCCTTTGGGTCTAAATCAAGTTTTACACGTTTGGATTAGAATTAAATCCGATAGCCAACTTAATAAAATCTGCTGCCGCACTAAAGAGAATTTAGAAAAAAATACAAGCAGCTCTGTTTTTGATAAATCTATAATAAATTCAAATCTAATCCATTACTTCTAAATTTTGATGAGGATACACCCAACACCCTTAAATTTCAAAACAACTAAATTTCAGATTCATAGCGCCTCGTTTGGTTAATTGAATGTCAGTTGGAAGTGCTACCCTGTTTTTAGTAATTGGTTGTGAATTTTCTGCGAACAGCCCTGCTTCCAAGAAACATAACTAACTCTACAAAATAGCTATGGACATAAAATTTGTACTCAATTAAAATAGACTCACAAACTTCAAAATCCCTTTGGAAGCAACTCAAAATAACAAATAAATCAAAAGTTCTAGTGGCTGGAAGTTAATACTGCAGAACCAGAAAATCAGAAATTTCTGCAGCAACCACTAAATTTCAAAAATTCATATCTTCCAAACCACTTGGCCGAATCCTTTGAAATTTTTACAGAGAAATCTTGACTTCTTGAAGTTTGATAGAAAAATAATTTGGATCGTAAGTCATGTCTATATTGCTCTCAATTTTTATTTTAAGTTGCTGCCAATTATGCAGAAAATTCTGCATTAGGTAATCTAACAACCCTTCATACCAAATTCTATATTCAAGCCTAATATTCCTCTAAAACCACAATTCAAACTTTCTTTTGACTAATCAAAATTACCAAAGTGACTAGCACAGTCCCAGGAGTTCAAATTCACAATTTCACCCTTTTCACAAGTGCACATATACTTAATTAACCATATACTTTTTCTGCACTACTATAAACATAACTTCTTTCCATAGGAGCTTAATATCAACCATACACATAGTAAATCATCGATCATCATCATTCGAGCACACAATAATTCATCAATCCATAATGAACCATCATTTATCACAAGCACATACAGCAACAAACTTAATATCCTATCTATCATATCTTTTATAGCACCACCAAACAACCCAAAAATCAATTTTCATCATATTCATATATACTCACTATCACCAACAATTCCCAACTTCATCAATTAGTCATACAAAGCATTCATAAACCATTTCCAGTTACTCATTTAATTTTATTGGTACTCATAATTGGAAACCTCTGCTTTTAAAAAAAATCCCCTACCTTAGTCAAAATTAAGAGGGGCTGGAGGCAGAATTATAGCGTGATGATTGGTTGGACCACTACTAAAACCGCAGCAATTTCAACTGAGATAGCAGCAGCAACAGGAGAGGCAGCCCCCTTCCTCCCTGGTTTGTGATACAGGCGATGATGATGGTCCTGGGCAGATTTAGAATCGGCGGCATCAAAAACGGCCGTCACCCTCCTCTCCATCAATCTCTCCCCTTCATCGTTCTTCTTCTTCCTTTCTGCCCTAATCGGAGGCAACGGTGGTGATGGGAGCTTCAGCAATGGCAGTGAGATGCAGCGTCGTGCGAAAGCGTCTCCTTCTCCTCCCTCATCTTGCGTTGCTTGTTCTCTATGTGTCTCTCTCTCAAGCTCTCTCACTCTCTGCTTCTGCCTTTGTTACCAAATGAATGAGGGATTGAGGGGAAGAGTGATTTATGTGTGAATAAATGTGTGTTGGAGGAAGGAAGATAATACGCGTGTTATGGGAAGTTCAGGGATGCAACGCGTGGGTAAGGTAATGCTGACAGTAAGATTAGTGTCAGTATACGTGTGTGAAGGTGAAGAAATGAGAAATTATACGTATTGAATAATAGGGATATGTATAAAAATAAGAACTTAGTAATAAAAATACATATTAATAGTATAAGAATTTTTATAAAATCTTTAGATTAAAATAATTTAAAATGTAATTATGATACCAAAAATCATTTTGCGAACACATAAAAATATATCTATTGACATACTAATAAAATTAAATGATTATTTTAAATTTAAAATTATAATAATCACATTAATCATCTTTTTTTTAAATAAAATTTGAATTAAAAAAAATTAATTAAATTATTCTTAATAAGTTAGTTTCTAAAATAAGGAGTCCAAATTATTAAAATAAATTAGAACTTTTTTCATATTTAAATTTTTAAAAATGCAGGTTGTTATATTTTTAATGTGTGATGTTTTTTCTTTATATATTAGGTTTCAAATTCTGTAGTTAATTATTTGAATGATTACTTTTAGCAATGCAAAACACAGCTAGTTTCTCTTGAATATTAATGGCGTGATTCTGCTTTCTATAATAGAATTACGCATAAAAGGTACATAACATTTGTGAACCTAAAACCCCTAAGGTTTTAACAATTGAAGGTTCATAACATTTTTACTAGCAATGAGCCAATTAGCTTGGAATTTTAGTTGGTCATGGCCAGGGAGAGCATTTGATTGTTTCGAGACGGGAGTAAGTGTTCATATGATGAATATATGTGCGGGAATAGATAACAGATAGTGCGATGATGCTGCTGATTTTTGTTTCTCATAGTGCTCTGAATTGTGTTTTTAGTTTGTGTTTTTATGTGTTTACTTGTTCTGTTTTGTTTGTTGCAAGATTGATAGATTTTTTTTTGAAATAAATAAAAAAAATATTGTTTCCTAAAACAAATTATTCCAATTTTAAATACTACGATATGTTTTATTATTATTATTATTATTTTTGTAGTTTTAGGCAAGTTCACCACACCTCCGGCGAACTTCACCTTGACTTCGGCAAATAAAAGCATGGTTGGTGGAGAACCAAGCTTAATACCATTATTTCATTCTTCTCTTTGGTTCTCATGTTGACATTTTTTTCTACAATGTCAATCAATCCGTTGTTATCCATTCATTATGATGGTGAAATAGTGTATGATGAAGAAGGTTTTATCATTTTTAAGTCCGGACAACCAATAATTACGTAGATGACACCAGAAGTCAACTGTCTAACAACGTTGAAGAATTTGATATTGCGTTTCATTGGACAGCAACACACGAAAAGAGTGAAAAAAATTTACTACAGATATCCGACCGAAGTAGATAACAATTTGATTTATAAAAGGTATATTACACTTGTCTTTGTTAAGATGCTGTTATGTTTATTAGACCACGGTTCTGAGAAATTTTTCTGTTGTTTTGAATTAGGTATCAGTTACGTGACGACGAGGACATACGTCTTATAAGATCGTGGGACAACCGATGGACAAATGTTCATCTGTTAGAATTATTTGTGTTTTTAGTTGAGTTGGGTGGACGAAGACCATTTGCGGATACTGTTGATGACACATTTATTTACCTTTTAGCAGGTGAAAGATTTTTTTATGTATTTTATTTTGCATTTGAGTTCTAAACTTTTATATGTGATTAACTCTTCTGACATATTGTAGAGGGTAAGCAAAGCGAAGAAAAAAATTCAACATTGATCTCACACTATTTTGTGAATAGCAAGAATGGTAAGAAATTTTTCATATTTTTACTCATTTTGTTTTTTGATAATATAGATGATTAAGAATCCTTTCTTAATCCTTTCTCTCTTACTAATAAGGACTACTAAGAAGCATGCAATAAAAAGTGACATATGTTTTTGAAACCATCAAAAGGATGTAGAAACAAAGTTTTTACATATTGCTTAAAATATCCTACAAAAGAAATGTGTAAATTATTTATTTCATTGGTAGAGTAATCCATGATGTTACAAATTCAGATTCCTCAAACCAAATTGTGAGAAAACTTCAAGCACAAGTCCAAACAAGTTTCAAATTACCAAAGTCTTCTAGAAACGCAACAAATTATTCTAACATAAATACTTTAAACAACCACATTACTTGCTATATGTGTCATCTATTTTAAAGTGAAAATGATTACATATTTTATTGTTTATACTAACATAAATTTTGATTTCCCAGGTGATGATTTCCTGTTATTAAGAATATAATTCCCTGAGGATTAGCCTTTATAAGATCAGATTGTTTTAAGATTGAATGTACGATTATCTTTGCACCCCATCACAAGTTCAA
This sequence comes from Arachis hypogaea, assembly GCF_003086295.3. Lineage (NCBI taxonomy): Eukaryota > Viridiplantae > Streptophyta > Magnoliopsida > Fabales > Fabaceae > Arachis > Arachis hypogaea. Next base: position 126,921,657 of record NC_092046.1, read on the forward strand.
GTCTGATAAGAAATAGCTTGGGACTTAGGGGTTATATCACAATAGATAAGAATTATTCAGTAAAGGGCATACCCAAAGACACAACGAAAACATAAAAGATAGATAAGGGTTTTCCTACTAGACCTCTAAGAAATCTGTTCTTAGCAACCTAGGTCACCAGAAGGGACTCCCTACTAGACCTTCAAAAAACCTGTCCTTGACAACCTAGATAAGAGGGATGAAAATTGAATCACTCAATCTTCTCCATGCAACAAGCAAAGAAATCACTCACCTCACTTAATCACACTAAAAAAGACGTGCATAAAGCACTAAGGAAATTTTATTCATCAAAGTTGTCTAAATTGTCTCACCAAAAGGTGTTTAAATAGATCCCTAACAAACTAGCTAAAAGATAAGATAAGATAACTAATTTAAATCATATTTGATCTTATTGGATTAGATCAGATTTGATTTAAATTTTAAAATCCTAAAAATATGATAACTAATTTAAATCAGATTTAATCTTATTAGATTAGATCAGATTTGATTTAAATTTAAAATCCTTAAAAATACTACTAAGCTAATCAGAAGTAAATCAAATCTTCCAACAAACTCTAACAACAAAACAAACTAACACAAATGCCTAAAAATTCGAAAATTAATAATAAATTATGCCTCTCATTGAATTTGAAAAGCATTATTAGGCTTCTTGCTGTCCTGACTTAGCCCAATGGGTCTTATGAGTTGTCGCCCTTTCAGCACCACTGTTTTTGAGACGGACTCTTGGTCTTCTTGATGTCCAAGACTGGCATGGTACAATTCTTCTAGTATTCAGATCCTTGAATATGACAAGATTACCATTCTGCCCCTTAACTCCAAAATGACGAAAATGCCCTTCTAACCACGTATCAAAGTCCTTTATAAAGGAGAGCTTATCTTGAAAGAGAGATTATTTGAAGTAGTGACACATCCAATTATCATTTGTCACATATTCTATGTAGCCTTTCAAATCATTGCAGTTTCTAGAAGCAATGTAGATCCAGAAAGTTAAGTATTTTAAATGTTTTTTCTTTACATACTAGGTTTCAAATTTTGTAGTTAATTATATGAATGATTACTTTTAGCAATGCAAAACGCAGCTAGTTTCTCTTGAATCTTAATGGTGGAGTTTCGCTTTCTGTAATGGAATTATTCATAAAAGAAACATAACATTTGTGAACTTAAAACCCCTGAGGCTTTAACAATTGAAGGTTCATAACTTTTTGACTAGCAATGAGCCAATTATTGAGGCTTGGAATTTTAGTTGGTAATGGCCAGGGAGGACATTTGATTTTTTGTTGTAGGGAGAGGTGTTAATATGATGAATATATGTGCAGGGACAGATAGCAGATAGAGCGATGATGCTGCTAATTTTTATTTCTCATAGTGCTCTGAATTGTATTTTTATGTGTTTACTTGTTCTGTTTTGTTTGTTGCAAAATTGATGGATTTTTTTCCGAAATAAATAAAAAAATATTATTTCCTAAAACAAATTATTCCAATTTTAAATACCATGATATGTTTTTTTTTTGTAGTTTTAAGCAAGTTCACCACACCCTCGACGATCTTCACCTTGACTTCGGCAAATAAAAGCATGGTTTGTGGAGAACCAAGCTCAATACCATTATTTTAATCTTCTCTTTGGTTCTCATGTTGACATTTTTTCTCTTCAATGCCAATCAATCCGTTGTTATCCATTCATTATGATGGTAAAATAGTGTATGATGAAGAAGGTTCTATCGTTTTTAAGTCCGGGCAACCAATAATTACTTACTTGACACCGGATGTCAATAGTCAACAACGTTGAAGAATTTGATATCGCGTTTTGTTAGACAGCAACACACGAAAAGAGTGAAAAAATTTACTACAGATATCCGACCGAAGTAGATGACAATTTGTTTTATAAAAGGTATATTACACTTGTCTATGTTATGTTGTTGTTTTGTTTATTAGACCATGGTTCTGAGAAATTTTTCTGTTGTTTTGAATTAGGTATCGGTTACGTAACGACGAGGACGTATGTTTAGTGGCCTGGTCGGAATATGCTGTAGGCCACTGAATTGACGCACAACCCGGTCAACTTGATGTCACTCGACGATAGCAAAGCAAAGGAGCGGACATACAATTGCCACCGAGGCTTCAACCTCAGCTATCCCCGGTGGAACTATGATGACAAGTCATCTTATGCTAGCTTTTCAAGCATTTTTCACTTGTTTCATTAGGTTTTATGCACTTTCTTGCATTATAAGCAAGTGTTTGGAGTGGAATTACATGGTTTTGTTGAATCAATCAACCACCCTTTATTTGACACTAAATCATGAGGTTTAAGCTAAAATTAATTGGTTTTTGAATGATTTATAAACCTTGTGAATTTGGTGATACTTTGATTGGTTATTTTGATTACTTGTAGGTGAAGAAAAGAAAAAAACAAGAAAGCGTGGCCTAAGAAGCGTGGCCTAAGGAAGAAGAAAAGTGTGGCACAAGAAGGAAGAAAAGCCATAGCGCTCTCTCTAAGAGCTCTACTCAAGGCCAAGAAAGCAAGGCAAGGAAGCTATGCTCTCCTTGTTAACCGAGCACCAAGGAAGCAAGGCAAAATTCACAATGCTCGGTTAACACAAGCAACTTTATCGGGCTCCATTTCAATTTAATTCAAGGTGCAATGTTGCTAGTGAAGGCCACAAGGTTCGAACCCATGGCCTAAGGAGCAAGGAGAAGCGCTCCTTGCAAGGAAAACAAGCAAAAATTGGCTGAATTGCACTTAACAAGGTTCGAACCATGGAGCTGAGGTGCGCTACCTTTGTTTCCTTCACAAGGCAAAGTGGCGCTGAAGTGCTTCCACCAGGGTTCGAACCTGAGACCCCATTCCAGCAAACTAATGCTCGGCTCTCCCCATTCACCCAGCATTGTTGAGGCAGCACCAAAGCTAGGAGCGCTAGCAATTTGACATGGTCCAGGGAGCTTGTCACGCAAGGGAGGCAGCACCAAGGGAGTTTGGTGCGCAACACACAAGCAACATGGATGCTGGGCTCTCATGGATAATCGAGCATTGAAGAGCTGCCCAATAAAAAGCTTGTCACGCATCATTGACACGGCCAAGTCCCAGGGAATGCTGTGCTCTTGGTGACAACCGAGCATTGCCCTGGGAGTGGCATCCATGGGCCAAAATTCAACCAAAATTCCAATTTAATTCAATTCTTCACCAAATTAAAAAGCCCACTCCAAATTCTAAAATCCAAAAATAGGAAGTGTATAAATAGACCTTAGTTTGATTTAGAGAGCACCCTTTTTTTTCTTTTTACTTTTCTTCTACCTTTTTACTCTTAGGATTTTTAGAGACTTTAATTTTCATTTTGGAGAGCTCATTTTTAGATTTTAACTTTGGGTTTGGGGATTGAGAAGAGAATTGAATTCTCTTGCTCTCTGTTCTTACTTCTGCACTCTCTACTCTTTGTTTTGAATCTTGGATTAAGAATTGAAGAAATTCTGTTTCATTCTTGATCTGAGATCTCTCTTGTTTACTTTCTGCATAATTTCAAATAATTGAGAATTGAATCTGAGTTTTCATTTACTGCTTTCATCTCTCTTTCTTCTGCAATTTGCTTTCTGTTGGATCAAGGAAAGAATTGAGATCTGGACTTGTTCTCTAGTCTCATCCAACCCCTGAGATCTTCAATTTCTCTTTTAGTTATTGCAATTGAGCTGAATTTACTTTCTGTTATACTTCTTCAAGCAATTCTTCTCTTCTGTTTAGATCTGCTGCCATTTGAATTCACCTTTTACTTCTCTGTTGATTGTCATTTACACTCTCTTGTTTAATTTCTGAGATCCCAGCTCCCAAAGCCCTTTATGATTCAAGCAATTTACATTTCTTGCACTCTAAGCTTCAGCTATTTACATTTCTTGCAATCTAAGCTTCTGTCATTTATATTACTTGCACTTTAAGATTCAGCCTCTTTACTTTCTTTGCCCTTTAATTTTACAGTCAATTACCCCTCTCCCTTTAAATTTCATGCAATTTAGCTTCTGTTGAATACAAATCACTCAAATCAACACTTGTTTGCTTGACTAAATCAACCACTTAACTAAAATTGCTCAATCCTTCAATCCCTGTGGGATCGACCTCAGTCATGTGAGTTATTATTACTTGATGTGACCCGGTACACTTGCCGGTGAATTTTGTGTTGGATCGTTTTCCACACATCAAACTACACCCTGCAGCTGTAGGTTAGTGTATGGCATCCAGTCAACCTGTTCACAAAACGTAAGACGTATCATATAAAAGTTTCAAAGTTAATTAATATGAAATTACAATTCTTAAATATTTATCACTTATGTAGAGGATGCCGATCCCATTCAACTCACGTCTGTAATGTCTAAGCTTGTTCTCGCCTTTGGCATTATCCGGATGGTACTCAACCCACCTAATATACCGCAAATGATTACACATCACAACTCTATTTCATTAACTCACGAAGAAAATCGAAAAACGAATAATACATCTCAACTAGCGAAAATTGACGAGTCTCAAATCCATCCGGCCGTAGTAGTAGCATACAGTGATAGGCCCAGGAGAGTGGCAAACTGACACAACCACCCAAATTGCGCTGACTATGCTCCGTGGCACGAACATCTGGCAGTATAGCCATGCTAACATAGCCGATCCCCATGATAACCTGCCACATCTATGAAGGTCCTCTAGCAAGGGCAGCCACCTGATATGTACTCGAGAGTCAGATGCGTCTGGGATTAGGATACCCCTGATCACCTGCATGATATACCCTCTGGTGTAGCACAACAGGCGCTCCTCGGTCGGGTCCTCCTCCACATCTCCGCAAATGGTATTCTGAAACCAGCTAAGTTTGACAGTCCACTTTGTCTGTGATTGTCTATCCTCTGGACCCAGAACAATACCCAGTAGCTGTTGGCAGAAGTCCTCAATGGGATGTCCATCATGGTGCTGCTCCCACCCACCGATGCAGCCACTAATAGGACCACGATCGATCCTAAGTCCCAATTGGTACGCCACATCCTGCAAGATGATATTCATCTCCCCGCATGGCAGATGAAACGTATGGGACTCAGGTCTCCATCTCTCAATCAATGCTGACGCCAATGGCAAATCATGCTCGAACTCCACCATGTGCGCCACATACTCAAACCCAGCTCGTCTGAGATATGACCTAATTTGCTATCGTCTGGTGCGTAAGATTCGAGACACCTAACGAACAAAATAAACAAGTTAAAAAAATAAGATCAACAAATAAAATTACAAATTCACCTTTCATTACATTATAATAAACAAGAATGATAAAAATGTACCACTCGATTAAGTCTGTCTGCTATGTGCTCAACCTGATCCAGTCTATACAGGGTATGCTTGTACCCCAACAGCTACTGCTCCATCACTACACTCTAATAAAATAAAATAAACTGAATTTAATTCCTTTCACATTAACAAATTTATCATACATATTCAAACTAATTGTCTAACTTACATCTTAATCAGTTTATAAGTTTACTAATTAACATGTACTACAACTAACTACATGATCACAACTAAGTATATAAACATACTAGTTATCAATTAACTGATAATTCAATCAAACTAACTTCTCATACATATTCTAATCTAACTACATATTCAACTAATTTACATCTTAATCACAATTTAAATTAACAATTCTCATTAAACTAACTAACAATTAACTAATAAGTTACTCTAACTATAAAGAAATATGTTATAAACAATAACTTAAATTGAAAAACCGATAACAAAAGAGCATACTAACCTGAAACTGATGATAGAGTAGATAAAAATTTTTACAGGCATCGAAAGACAGAAGATTTGGCAGAGAAGACAGTAAAAACACGACAAATGAAGATGGAAGAAAGGAGATTTGGGTGATAGAAAATTCTAAAAACGACAAAATGAAGGTCCCATGAGTTTATATAGTGGTATCTAAAGTTGGAATAATTTGTTTTAGGAAATAAAATTTTTTTGTTTATTTCGGAAAAAAATCCCAAGATTGAATGTTTATTTTTGTGTTTGTATTTTTTAGCCTTTTCTCACTGTCTGTGCATGTGATTGTAGTGAGTGAGCGAAATATAAACGAGCTTGTTTGAAAACCTATGAATTAAAATTCATTCAAGAATTAGAATGTTTCTCCTTGTTTTGGAATAAATACAAAGGAATGATTTAAACTCCTTTGCGAATTTCAATTCTCACTTTTTCCTTATTTACAAATTAGGCCAAAAAAGGTTTGATTTTAAAATTAATTCTCACGTCAATTTAACTTAACATGTCAAATGTAAAAAATATCCTTATTTAAATAAGTGAATGTTTAATAAAATAATTTTGTTAAGGACAAAATTGTAAAAGAAGAAAATTTAACTCATGTAAGAGTTATTCCAAACTAAGAAATTGCATTCTATTCTATTAGTATATTAAAGTCATTCCAAACAATGGAATTGACTTTCAAATAGAAATGAATTCTTTTCTTAAAGAAAATAGAATTCTTTTCTTACACTTAAATACTTTCCAAACAAGCTCAAAAGAAAAGTTATTATATGAAATTATGAAATATTAAATTTTATTTTATATTTAATTAAATCGGTTCGATCATGGTTTGAATCTGGTTAGACTATTAGACTATTAAACCAGTCATTCGATTGGTTTATTGACCGGTTCGATTTTTGCAACTTTGATAATAACTATAATCTCGATTTAACTTTTTTGATACAATAAATTTTATTAAATCTCTATTACATCAAATAATCTCTCATTTAAATTTTGTTAAGATCTTAGCTGCTTAGCGAGTAACAAACAACTGAAACTAGTTCTCCCCTAACAACTACACAGAATTATCTAGCCATTTCTTTTTAATTCTTTTACAGTGAATGTAACACCCTAACTTTTAGCACCTCATGATCGTACCAAAAGTAAGGCGTTACTAACCTAATTCCTTTTATTATCTATTTAATATTGAGCCTTTATGCGTAAACCTATCGATGGTTTTACTAAAACTTATAACTTTTTCTACAAGAACAAACAACACATTCACATACTTCATATTAATAATACATTGTTGTATTACATACAAAAGCAATTACAAAACCTACCCCTCTGAATGAAACTCTAACTAACAAGACGAGGAAAAAATAAATTCTAACAACTCATCTCGTAAGCATATTCCTCTGTGCTCCTGCAGCTTCGTAATAAGCCTTTGCACCTGTAACTGAAAGGGGTGGAAATAGGGAGTAAGAATTGGGGAGTTCCTAGTAGGGTTGGGGTGTATAGTTATATCCATTTTATATATACTTGGTCAGCAACAATAAACAACAAAGTACGAGCCAATTCAACAATTACAGAACACAAAATCCAATCATAAGCCCACACAATCATAGAAAACACACTCACAAACAAATATGAACAAACAAGTATGATGCATGTCTATCCTTGGTGCAGGTAATGAGCTCATCTGTCGGTTTCGACCCGCTCCCGACGTAACTCAGCAACCTTTGTCTGAGTTTGGTTTCCAGTGTCATAACCTCTATAAGCAACCTCTGTCTTACAGGTGCGACTCTCTTGAGCCGATGTATGCAAACATAACCTCTGTAAGCAACCTCTGTCTTACAGGTGAGGCTCTCTCTAGCCAATGTATCTAGCGATAACCTCTGTAAAGCAACCACTGTCTTACAGGTGCGACCATCCCCTGGATTGGCCGATGTATCTCTGGAAAGCAAATCTCGGTGGACTCACCACCATATCTCTGCTCGTTTTCAGTAGGTAAACAATAATCTCTGCTTCTCTCCTTTTCTTTTCGTTCTTTCTTTCTTTTAAAACCAAAATCAGCTCTTTGTGACATTCTCCAAAACCTTTTAAAACAATTTCACTTAAACCAATTCTTCTTTCAAAAGACAAAGAGAAACTATTTATTAGTTAAACCCGTCAACAAGGCCTCTGGACTTTAGGGGAGCGACAACCAATCTCGTTTTCTTGAGTTCATTATAAATCCTTAACAATCATTGTTTTGTTAAACTGAATTTAATCAAATAAAGTTTCTAAATCTAATCAAAATCAAATCATACAAATTAGAAGTTCTGAATCAATTTCTAAACCAAAACCAATCCCAATTTCATCCTTAAAACTAATTCTTTAACTTTTTCCAAGACGTCGCAAAACGAAACCATTCAATCAAAATTCAATTACTTTTAAAGTTCACTAAAACTCCTCCGAATGAAATTTTTAAGTCAAATTCAAAACATAAGCTCTTTTCATATTTAAATCAACCTTAAAACATAATGCTTTTTTTAAATAATTTAAAGTCGTAAAATAATTCTTTTCAAAATAAATCGAACTCAAAACATATACTTTTCTTAAATGAACTAAACTCGAAACATAAGTATTTTCTTAATAAATCAAACAATATACCTTCTCAAATCCAATCTTTTTCTAAATAACATTTCAAACAAAGTCTTAAATTTTATAACAAAACTTCAGTAGCATCTCCCCTAAAGCTTGGACATTGCCATCCTTCTCGGGTCCCATCCTAACTATTTCTCAAACTCTTTCAAATCATTTCCAATAAATCAAAACCATTTTTAATATCAAACATTTATAAAATCAAACCAATTAAAAATCAAACTGCCTCCAAAATCAAACCATTTTCATATCTTAAATCATGTTATCAATTCATCAATTCATTTCTTATTAAATCTCAATGCCATCATCAAATTTCATGAATTCTATTTGATTACCAACAACATTCTAGCCACGAATTCATCAAAATAATTCTGTTCTTGGCTGCATTTAAACCGACCAAACCCCCAAACTAATCACAAATATCAATATATCACAAAAAATCAACATAAATTCAGTCAAATTCAATCAACAATCAATCACAACATCAATTCACTTATCCAACACCAATTTAACCGATGATAAATTACCAAAACTCTACCTCCGTACGAATTCAAAATACTCAAAATTCTAGTGAAGCTTTCTGATCGAGCTGCCGAAGAAGAAAACGTCAGAAATCGTTTGTGTCTCCTAGAACTTTAATTGGCCGAATTTGAGGGGAAGGGGAGCTACGTCACCATCAACTTCTACCAGACAAAAATAACGCCAACGTGTAGAAGAGGAAGATACAAACATTTTTGCCGGATTAAATTTTTTATTGGAGTTACGGATCCAAAGAAATCGACAAAAGAAAAATATAAGGATCTCACGGTTTTCACCATGAAATTCGGCCACTCTCTCTTTTGTTTGGATAACATGCAAGTTCGGTTATTGCATAATGAATGTGCTTAATGGATTTGATGGTGATTAAACCCGCCGCGGGTCCACGGTGCACCTGCGAAACCCCGAACCATCGTAGGAGCTCCCACTAACACCTAAAAAATGATGAACGTGAGTTTCAAACCCAGGACTGCGTGTAACCACAACTTCCCCCTTGCCACTACGGCAAACTTGATTCTTAATATATGACAAAAAATATATATATATAACAAAACGTAATAATTTTTTATTTTTTTTTATTTTTTTAAGTATGAATTTACATGGATATCAAATAAATAACAACATATAATATACAAATATATTGATATATTGATATTGGTTGTGTTATCTTTTATTTTTTATTTATTTAAATTGAAAAAATATTTTGTACTAGTAATTAATTTATTATCTCTTTTTGCATTATAAATTATATCTAAGAATTGATATTTAAATGTTATTAATATATTTTTGAAAATATGCATTTAACTTTTAATTCTAATTTTATTCTTATAATTTTATATATTTTTTTAATTATGACCGAGTCAACCAAATAAATCAGTGACCCACCGATTGAACCAGTTGTATAACCGGATCAATTACCGATTCGATTATGATAACTATGTATATATGTATTGAGGCATAAGCTACATTTGGCTTTAATGAAGGATGATTGTATGATTATATAATGAAACTAATGAGGTGTCATGGTTGTATATATGCATTTATGGATAAAAGCCACATTCTCAAATCCATTTTCCTTGTTCCCTTTAATGATTTCGGTTAGTTAAATGGAACAAGTATTAATATAATAATAATAATAATAATGATATTTAAAAAAATTAATTTTAAATTTTGTTTACCAAAATAGTTTTTAATAAATAATTCAAACTATTAGAATAAGTTATAATTAAATTAAACTTCAATAATTATAAAATTTTATTTAATTATTTTTGATAAAATAATTTTTTAAAAAATAAAATCTCAATAAATATAATGACACATAAATAATTAATTATTTAATTTTCAAAAATTCGAAATCTTACGGTGAATGATTCTTACACTAGACACATATCTCACTCTATCTTCTCTCTTCTCTTCATCTGCGTTTAGATTCAGAATTAATAAAAAAAAAGGTACTGTCTCAAACTTTACTGAGTTCGATGTTATTTTATACATGTAGCATCTTAACACATCAGAATTCATACTCCTTTGTCAAATCCATCAAAATTCTCATACTTTGCCCCTTTTTGTGTAAAGCTTCGGAAGAAAAAAAAGATGGATCCATCGTCAATGCTGTATAGCCAGCTCAAGGTTCGTGATTTCTATGAGATTTTGTATTTCTTGACTATGAATTTTTTTGGGTCACAATCAAGATCTCCCCTTCCCCTTTTTCTTTTGATGTGTTGTGGTTCTGTGAATGTGTTAAGAGGCTACAAAAGCGTTTTTCCTGTTAGCGGGTCCTAATGTCATTGAATCAGAGGAACACATTATGAAGATGGCTAAACCACTACAAGAAATTACCGGAATAGCGACCGATATAGCGACCGATTTGGATGGTCACTAAAACCATGGTCGCTAATAAGAAAATAGCGACCAACTTCGGTCGCTAAACGTTAGCGACTGATTTTAGCGACCAATTTGTTAACAAAGCCACCAAACCCTCACCAAAGAGTATCGGTCGCTAAATCGATCGCTAACAAAATCAGTCGATAAATTGTGACCAAATTTTTTGTCGCTAAATCGGTCTCTAATTTGCGACCTGTGTTTCGGTCTCTAATTCGCGACTGATATGTCGGTCACTAATTTGTGACCAATATTTTAGTCTCTAATTCGGTCGCTAAAAGTGAACATGTATTTTAGCAACCAATATTTCATTCTCTAAATCGGTCGCTAATTAGCAACCAAACATTCTAGTGACCAAATTTCCATGGTTGATCCTAATTTTTTAATTATCAATTTTTTACTAAATTTTTACATCTAAGCCATCAAATATTGAAAAACCATCAACACAAAACCTACACCTTAACACATAAAAATAAACAACACTTAAACAATAACAAAAAATATGTATATAATTATCTTTTATTGGGTTATTAAATCTCTAATATTAAATTCGTAATATCTAACTACATAACAAAAAAAGAGCATTCTTTTATAATTCTATGTAAAAACAGAAATAGATATGTAATTTTTCTATGTAAAAAGACTGTCAAGAGAATCAGCTCCAAGGGTAGCAAACTTGGACTCTCCAGTGACACTTGAACCCTCTGGCAGTGCCAATTGCTTCTTGACTATGTCACAGACTTTCTGCAGTGTCTCTTGGTTCGCCTGCACAGAATAATAAAGTCCATGGTAGTTAAATCTTGTTAAATATGACGGAAATTCATACACCACATCAGTACTATCTCTAATATTTCTTCTACCTTCCTGTAATTCTAGGCACATAATCTAGAATCACAAGCAGAAGGAACCAAATTATAATTCAGGCAGAATGAACAGAGGTTTTTATCCACTGTACTATCTGTATAATATAATGTCAAAATTAGCAGCACCAAAAATCAACATGTAAAGACAGAAAAAAAAAAGAATGCTAATTCACCCATGTTCAATTAGTCTTTTTCTTTTAATGAACAATCATTAGGACTACAATAAAAATCACCAAAATTTTTCTGTAGTTCCAAGTTTCTTATTATTTACCAAATTCAAAACTGAAAAATTACTTAAACCAATCAATATAAAATCTTTTAGGTTTACTTATGAAAATATAGCATGAATGAATTGCATAAGGCAGGGTGAGTTTTGAATAAACTAGAAAGTAGCCTCTATTTGTTCTTATCTGATCCCTGGAGCAAAAATATATGAACTTACGGGTCACATTTATATAATTGTGTCTCTATTGTCTCCTTAAAGCATTGATTCCTGAGGTCCAAATATCCCCCACCTCCACCTTTCTTTCATTAACATCATTTTCATTAGGCATTTAATGTAATACACCCTCATAATTACTCATGAATTATTGTAGTAGTACTACTACTATTTTTTTAGAGTAGTTGATGAATGAATACTTTTTTTCTGTCAATGAGGACAAGAGATATAATTTGCCGTACCACTCATCAAAATTCAAAGAAAGCCATTGGCAACCACCGTTTAGCTAAAATGTTTTTGTTTTAAACGTGCTTAAGTTTTCGGCCTATGGTTTTTATTTTATTTTATGATATTAGACCATTGGATCTAGCTATATATATATTTGTGGGAAATAGATCTTCTGAATTTATGTTTTCAAAAAATGCATCACATACAAAAGGCAATCCCTGGTTCTTGCTAATGCTTCAGCATGAGCCTCTTACATTACAAGATCTGCTTTACATTCATGGCTGTGACCACATAAATGATAATTATTTTTTATTATTTTTATATCTATACTATGGCAAGTTAATGTGAAAGTGATATTTGAGATGGAAAGAAGAGGGCGTGTTCTATTTGATTGTTAAGCTGGCCAATTCAACCTATTTAAATTCAGTCTACCGATGTAAATGTAGACAACCATACCTCTATGCTCAAAGCTCATTTAAATAATGAAGGTACAATACAAGCAGTGCAAGTACTGGTTACCTGCCGTAATATAGAAAGTAAATCTCCTCCAACGCAATACTCCAAGAACAACCATAAGTGAGCAGAAGTTTCATACCTATATTTTCTAAAAGCATTAGTTAACAACCCTTAATATACTTTTAAGGAATTAGAGCATGTAAGAGTGAAAAACGAAAAGACTTACTTCGTGAAGAACCTTGCTTCTCTGTGACTTGTCTACGCTTTTGATGGCGTAATACTCAATGTCTTCTTCTTCCTGCCTTTGTACACGGTCTGCAAATCCACAAGAACAAAGAAAGATTAATAAATCTACATCATTTAGTTCGATTCAAGAAAAGTTTAACCCGAAAAAAAAAAAGGAAATGGAAGAAGGTTACCGAGTATTTTCCACGACCAATAGCTTCGTAAATATGGTACTGGTTCATAGTGACGGTGGACATTACTTGCACATTCTTCCTATGTTCAAGAGAAAAATGCAAAGTGCAATAAAGGAAACAGAAACAAACATTAAAACAGAGAAAAAGAGAAATAGATTAAGGTGAAATGCAACCTGCTCCTGCTATTCCTTTGCATATTGCTTTATTGCATATTCAATAAAGCTATATAAAGAATAAGAAAATGGTGAGGAAACGTGCAAGTGGAGATCCACGCCACATATATATATATATTATCAATATATGTCACAGACTCTTTAGAAGCCAAATATAATTTAAGAATTTAAAAATAAATAAATAAATAAAAACCCCAAGGTTGAAACTAGTGATGACTCATTAGAAATTCTAATAGACATTGTTGTGTGCGCACTCTTATAGTTCTCATAAAGCTATATAATAAGCCTGCAATCACAATTCACAACTGGAAATATTTCTAACAGCACCATTTTGTTTGAAGCACATCAAACACAAACAATGGCACTTCTAATCTGCAGCATATGCGCATACAAGTTAGGATTATTGAAAGGAAAGGTATAGGATACCAACATATTATCTGCAAACTTATTGCCAACAATGATTAATTATTATATTTTAAACACATATAAAGAGACGAATCCAAAAAATATATCTATAAAGACACTTCTATTAAACACAGCTATAAAAAAGACATTTTTATTAGACACATCCACAAAGACACTTCCATTAAACACAGTTATAATAAGAGTTGGCAGAAATGCTGTTGGTAACGTAGCAGGATTGTTATTGAAAAAGGGCATAATGAATTACCACATTCCCACATGACGAATGCATTGAAAGAAGAGCTCTTTCCAGAACATACAAATCAACAGCTTTATCTTCTGGTAGAGTTGAAGTGAAGCTCAATACAAAGTCAATTAGGACCTGCATAAAAACACAATTGAGTTATGAAAGAATATCAATGGCAAGATCTAAAGATGCATTAAAGTTCAGACTTGTAGTTTATCCTCGAAATTCTAGGCATCTTATAGTTATATTATAAGATGAATCAGCAACTAAAATTGAAATTGGCCACTTGAAATTATACGATGAAAAACAAAGAAATTTTTGCTCATGTTCGAACTTAGTATCTGCTAATGCCCTATGAGGAGTGTAAACTGCAACTTGAAACGTCCAAGCAACAAGAAATTTTACCATCAAGACTTTTTTATTTTGTTATGTAGTAGAAATTAATTGAATAGATAGATTAATACAATCTAAATATTATAAACAGAAAAGATATTGTAAAATATTGAAGAATGAAAATTTATAGAATATTATGACAGAGTATAACTCGGTTGTTAACTAGCAAGGGTACCTGATAGAATTGAAGCGATGTTCTTCTGCTCCGAGCTAAGCCGTTGAAGATATATGTGGATTTAGGAATTAGGATTACGATCTCCCTCTAGAGACTCACCAAGTGCCAAGAAAAATACTCTTCGATTACCTTTGCAAAATAACCGAGCTAAAGGAATTAGAAGAAAGCGATTACCTTTGCAAAATTGGAACAGTAAGACGGAAGAAGCTTCGAGAAGGTTCCAGATCCGTGCCTGGAAACCTATTCGGAAGACCTTTACGATGGTATTAGCGAGAGAGAGAGAGAGGTTCGTATGATCAGATCAGAGAACGAAGAAAACAAAAACAGATAAAAAAAAAACCTGAAAACAGATCTGAGAGAAAGAGCGTTTTTATTTACCTCTTTGAAACAGATCTGATTTGCTTCTTCCTCCGTGAGCTGGCTTCTGATTTCTTATGGAGGCGGGAGGTGAGGCGGCCGTTTCGGTGGGAGGAAGAAAACGACGAGGAGATGGCGCCGCGACCGGAGAAGACGACGCCGACGGGACCTCAGGAGACGGCGGCGAGAGGTGTACAGAAGACGGCGGCGAGAGGCGCGGAGAAGACGGCGGCGAAAAAGACGTGAACGCGAGCAGAAGGTTGGAGGAGATGAGAATGGTGTGGGTGGCTTAGGGTAAGGTTGGGTAATTTAGATAACAATTCAATTAGGTATCTTTTAAAAATTATACAATATTCAATTTTTTATTATAATAATTTAAAAAAATTAAAACAAACACATCTAAAAATTATGAATAAATTTAGTATTTTTTTAAAATTAAATACACACTCAAAATACAAACTAAATAAAATTGAAATTTTAAATTTCTGTTTCTATTTAATTATTAATATATTATAATTTAAATACATATCTAAAAATCTAATTATTCAAAATTTAAAATTTTAATTTTAAAATTCTAAAATAAACCTTAAACTATCTATTTATTAAGTAAATCCGTACAAAACACTCAAAAAAGCATAAAAGTCACGTTTTTCCCACATGAAAACTTAGAGAAGTTATCTTCCGTCGGCGTTTATCTGCATCACCTTCCTCTTCTATGCTCATTCTCGACGCTGCCTTCCTCCTTCTCGACGCTCATTCACAATGCCGCATTCCCCGTCGTCAACACTCATCTTCGTCGCCGCCTTCCTCTTCCTCGTCTTACTTTTTGTTCAATGACAACATTCAAAATATGATATAATATGACACTAACCTAAATGAAGTTAAAATAAACTCATTCAAATCTAACACAAATACACAATTTTGGCCCATTACAATATTCTAATCATCTTCAAGAGAAACAAGCGTGCCGACATTTCTTGAAGAATTTCTCCCTACATAGAAAAAAAATATCTCATTAATTATAGAAAACTAACAATTAGTAACAAACAAGCAATAAGAAAAAAAAGTATATTACCTTGTTCAGCTTTTTCAATCTCTTCAAAATTTTCAATTAGTCCAAAAGGGTCATCTATTACCCAATCTTGAGTGCATACAAGAGCTTCCACCATATATGGTGTCAAGGAGCTCTGATAAGGGTCAATAATCCTTCCTCCTGTACTAAACGCACTCTCAGAAGCAACTGTAGAAACCGGTATGGCTAAAACTTCTCGAGCCATACGTGCAAGAATAGGAAATCGGGTTGAATTTCCCTTCCACCAACCCAAAATATCCAACTCTGCCGACTTGTTTCTAGGCTCACAATCTTCTTTCAGATATCTGTCAAGTTCAGATTTAGCATCTGAATCACGTTCAGTTGATTGCAAATAAATATTCAGGATATCATCTTCATCCTCTTCATTGATCATTGCATCTTGATTACTTTGAGATTCATCTTCTTTGCCTTGGTAGTGATTATAAAGGGAATTCAAGCAAGTAAACAATTTTGACTTGAGTTCTCCTCCCTTTTCAACACAAATGACTCATCCAAAATCCAATTTACAAAATCCAACTTGTGACATGGATCAAGCACAATTGCAATTAACAACATGTTAATGACATTTGGACTTCCCCAATACTTATCATATTTCCTTTGCATCTTGGACGCTATTAATCTTATGCTCAAATCAGTATTTTCACAATGCAACTTGATTTTTCTTCCGATGCTAAAGACTTCTTTCATATATTTATTACTAGTGACATACAAACTCCCAGAAATGCACAATGTAGCATCATAGAATATTTTCAAGAATGGTAAAATTGACTCTGCATAAGTCCAATCATCATCTGTAGGCACACCATAAGATTTGCTCATCTCATTAATATATTTATCATCTTGCAACTCAAGCAAATCAAACGCTGCTCGAAGCTTCAATGCTGCCTCCAACATTAAATATGTCGAATTCCACCGAGTTTCGACATCCAAAGAAACAAGCCCTTTATAATTGATGCTCTCCCGCTCAATGCACGCTTTGAAGCTTTCACATCTCATAGGAGATGACTTGACATATTTGACTACATTGCGAATTCTTGTAATTGAATCATCAACCTCTTTCAAGCCATCTTTCACTATCAAATTTAGGATATGAGCACAACAACGCATATGAAGATAGTCCCCCTTTAAAACAAGACTATTCCATGCATTTAATCTCTTTTTCAAGTATAAAATTGCACCATCATTAGAAGTTGCGTTATCAATCGTTACAGTAAAAACTTGATGCAATTTCCAAGCATCCAAACAACCTTCAATAGCTCTACCAAGTACCTCTCCTGAATGACCCTCAACCCGACAAAAATTCAATATCTTCTTTTGCAACTTCCAATCATTATCAATAAAGTGTGCCGTTAGAGACATATAAGTCAAATTTTGACTCGATGTCGTCCAAGTGTCAGTTGTAAGGCACACTTTTTGACAATGATGAGAGAGCTACTTTATAACTTCATTTTCTCTGTTTCATAAAAAGAAAGTATATCACGGGCCAATGTAGTACACGAAGGGATTTTAAACTTAGGTTGCATGCTACGCAAGAGCCTTCGAAACACATTTCTTTCTACCTATGAAGCACGGACACTTTGCTGAGTTGCCGTGTCCGCGTGTCGGACACATTTCGGACACGACACTCACCGACACTCGTCCGACACGCGTGTCTGCTGTGTCCAAACCGTGTCTCAATAAAAAATAAAAATTCTTCTCCGGACACACTTAAATACCATCACGTGTCGGCGTGTCCGGTCTTATTCTTAATATATATTGTTAAAATAAATTTAGATATAGTATATATTATTATTTATTAAAATAAAAAATATTTTAAATACTTGATATAATTAAAATAAGACATTAAAAATAATTAAAAAAATTAATTTATATTTTAATATCAATAAAATATTAAAATATTATTACAGTTTATCTAAAAAATACTTTATATTTTATACGTATGCGTGTCCCCGTGTCATGTAAGATTTTAAAATTCGCGTGTCGGCGTGTCCCGTGTCGTGTCGTGTCCCGTGTCCGTGTCAGTGTCCGTGCATCATAGCTTTCTACAAATCGGAAAGGTAGCTCTTCAGTCACAAACATCTCAGTAAGGATACTTCAAGTTACTGCTTGGTCAAACTTTGTAACACTCGGTGAGGATATAAGACCACTTGTTCCCCCTTCTATCCTTTGTCTCTTGTTCTGTTCGTTGTTCGATTCAAAACATCGCTTCCAATGTTGCCGCATAGCACTTGTTCCCCCCGCATATATTATTTGACCGTTGCAGTTTTTACATCTTGCATACTTCTCTATCCCTTCGATTGGAATGAAATGTTCCCATATCTCTTATCGATTCTTACGCCCAGAAGATCCACTAGGTTGAGGAGGTAATGAGGGATGAGCAGGAGGAACAGCAGGATTTGAATGCTCCTCTCTCAGACATTTTTAACATGAGCAACAAACCTAATTGTAAATTAAATAACTAATTAAAATGATAAAATTAGAATAACATAACATAAATAACAAGAATCAGCATCCACATGATGATAATATATGATCTCAACTGAAACCAATTAATCAAGGTTCAGGGGTGCATGCAGCCATAAAAAATAAATTAGAAATTAAAAAAATAAAAGAGAAAAGGGCTCTAATAAGTTCTAAGTTCTAACCGTTTCCTCCAAGGTGACAAGGACATAAGGGTCACTGGAATCACTATCACAAGGTTTGAGGTTAGTGCCTCTTTTGATGCGTAGTTTGATTAGACCCAGAATGTTCTCCATTGAAAACCCACCTTTGTCTATTCGGAATTGCTATGTGCTAATGAAACGATGAAGAATATAATAAAAAGTTGCTATCTTCTTATTATTTTTCTTATTTTTTATTTGTAACACTTACACACCATGCACAATTTTATTTGTTTGTGTTATTATTATATATATGAATCTGAACACTTACAACTTTGTTAAATGCAAGCATCTTAAAACAACGCACACGACAAAAAACCAATCCTCAAACTTGGTCCACACCTAAAAAGGAATTGTCCTTTTTTTCTCTTTTTCTTGTGGTAGATAAACAAGTTACAGGGTCAATAATAATTGTCTATTTTTCCCCAGAACACTTAGCAAATATAGTCTACTAAAACACAAACAACAAAGCGAAGAAGGTTTGGTTTGGCCATAATACATCTGCCACCACCAACCATCCCCTCCTCCCCAAGCGGAAGAGCTCAAAAACAAAAAAAAAATAATAATGAAAAAGTAGATTAGAGAGTATTGGGGGAAAACATTCAAGTACAGTACTATCATAAAATCTAATGCCAACCACAACTCCAACAATGATAATATAGAAGCACAAACAAAAGAAACTAAGTCATCACTTCAATCTTATATACTAGCCACCTCAATTCCCACCCATCAGGCTCTGCAAATTTCTCAAGAAAGCATTGCAAAACCTCGCACACAACAATTAATAATAAAAACAGAAAATACCAAAACAGGGAAGTTCCAATTACCAGTGGATTTAGATTTGCAAGCCCTACTCCATCACCACACGCCAAGAACAGCTCGTTCCAGCGAACCTCGCATCCTTCAAGAAAGTTTCGAATCTCAATAATGGAAAACTTTCTACTTCAAAAAAGGTAAACCATGAAAAACCAGAGAAACAGAGAGGGAGGGAAGGAGAGATTGAGAAATCTTTTACACAACCAAGCTAGTTCAAACAGCATTCCCATCAACATCTGATCAAACGGGTTGACCAGAGATTTCTTCAACAATCCAAAACTTTCTCTAACATCCTTAATGTAAAAAACACCAAATCCATTCAACTCACACTAACAAAAACACAATTCAGCACAGTAAATCACAAAAAGTACATAAACCATACCAACCAAATTTCAGGTTTTGGATCTAGCAGGCTAAAACAAGTAAACATCAACAATTCAAAGCTTCCGAATCAGAAAAGAGAAATGGGTAACTGTAAAAATGGCTTACTAATTGACTATGTAAAAAAGTATTGTCTCCCCTGCTTCCAATTATAGTAAAACATAAGAGAAAAGAGATTACCTACTGTGTTAGATGGCAGCAGCAGGGGTTGGTAGCGACGGTGATGATGGCGGTGGTGGGTTGGTAGCGGCAGCAGCAAGGGAGAGACGAGAAAGGAATGGTAGCGATGGCAGCAACCAGCAAGGGAGAGACGATATAGGGGTGCACAGACCCGGCCCGGCCCGCCGGTCCCGAACATTTTAGGGGCTAATTTGGTATGATTTCATCGGGTTTAGGGTCGGGTAAGGGTCTCAAAAATAGACCCGGTCATTATTTCGGGTCGGGTCCGGGCCATAGCTCGGGTCACCCGAAGTCGGCCCGGTGGCCCGGTCATCATACACAATTAATATTTTGTGTTATTAGTGATGGATCATGACTATTCTTATGTGGAATTTAAGTATTGTAAACTTTAATATTTTGTTTTATTAGTCATTATAAGACTATAAGTTAATATTTTATGTTTAGAATGCATAAGACTTTAGACTAATGCATAATATTGTGTTATTTGTATTGATTTAAATATTTGGTATTATTAGACAATATTAGTATTGATTGTGGTTTTGCTTTAGTATGGATTGTGGTTATGCTTTAATTTTAAAGAAGGGTTGGTTTTTGTTATATTTTTCTAAGTGAATTTTACCATGTTAAATAATGGTTGGAGTCTTGGAAATTTGGATATTTTTACATGCTAGCTTACAAGAAGGTATCAACGTAATGTAATGTTAATGGCCCGGTTTTCACCGGTTTTTACCCGGTATAATTGTGGCCCGAAAGTGTATTGGTTTCATCGGGTCTAGGGTCGGGTTCGGGTCTAATAAATAAACCCGGTGTATATTTCGGGTCGGGTCTGGGTCACATCAAACCCGACTTCACCCGGCCCATGTGCACCCCTACTGTGTTAGACGACGGTGAACGACAGTGAGCGACGGCGGCGAATAGTTCGACGACGGCGGCTCTGACGGTGGCAGCGGTGGATTGGTTGCGGCGCCAGAAGGGGAGAGACGACAGAGGATGTTGAAACACGATTAGGGTTTTTGCGTTTTCAGTTTTCACATTTTCAATTTTTGAGTTTGGAAGATTGAATTGAAGTTACTGATGTAAATAAACCAGTTTTAATTTGGTTTAAAACTAAACTGAACCATAAAAATTGGTTTTTAATAAACTGGTTTTTATAAAAAACTATGGTTTCAGTTCAGTTTTTTATTTAAAAAAACTGGTTTATTTAAAACAGTTTCAATTCAGTTTCAATTCAATTTCAGTTCAATTCAGTTAAACCAGTTTTTTTGCACACCCCTAATTTAGATAATAATTTAACTAGGTATCTTTTAAAAATTATACAATATTCAATTTTTTATTATAATAATTTAAAAAAATTAAAACAAACACATCTAAAAATTATGAATAAATTTAGTGTCTTTTTAAAATTAAATACACATTCAAAATACAAATTAAATAAAACTGAAATTTTAAATTTTTGTTTCTATTTAATTATTAATATATTATAATTTAAATACATATCTAAAAATCTAATTATTCAAAATTTAAAATTTTGATTTTAAAATTCTAAAATAAACCTTAAACTATCTATTTATTAAGTAAACCCGTACAAAACACTCAAAAAAGCAGAAAAGTCACGTTTGCCCCACATGAAAACCCAAAGAAGTCATCTTCCGGCGGCGTTCATCTGCGCCACCTTCCTCTTCTACGCTCATTCTCGACGCTACCTTTCTCCTTCTCGACGCTCATTCACAATGCCACATTCCCCGTCGTCAACACTCATCTTCGTCGCCGCCTTCCTCTTCCTCGTCACCGTTCGTTTGCATTAATGTCGCCGTTCGTCGACGCCAAAAACTTACCTAAAGTTTGGATGGATCTCTCACACAATTACTTTTTTTATTATTTTATATAATTTTTTTATTTTTTTTGAAATAAAAAATCAAATAAAATGGCCTGAAGAGATTTTCATATATATTGCAATGTTAAATTATTTTTGCATGTGCAATTTCTGTATTTTAGAAGTGTTTTAAAAATATTTTTCGTATAACTTTATAATTTTAGATGTGTTACAATTGTTTTTTAATGTTTAAATTTAAATTTTAGATTTATAATTTTAGATGTGTTTCAAAAATATTTTCTGTATAACTTCATAATTTTAGATGTGTTACAATTATTTTTAATGTTTAAATTTAAATTTTAAATTTATGATTTTGGATGTGTTTCAAAAATATTTTTTGTATAACTTAATAATTTTAGATGTGTTACAATTGAAAAAGAAACTACAATTGAAAATATTTTAGTTTGTGTATATAATTATATTCAACCATTCATCACTGAAAGTCATAAAATAGATCCTGCATTTTATCAAAGGTACAATAAATAAGTTTGATTAATTTTTTTTAAATGCACTGACTTTGAATTCTTTTTTTTTTGTAGCAGAATAGAAGAAAGAAGAAAACTATGTTACAGAGAAAGAAAAAAAAAATAAGGAAATAGTAACTAACTATCAAGTGGGTAGGAAGTTAGAGAAATTTTAATTTTTAAAATTTAAATTAATCTTAATTATAAATGTGTATCCTAAAGAATAGGAATATGTTTTAATTAAAAAATAATTAAATAATATTAAAGGCTGACCAAAGGCTGAATTTTGTTGTACAAGTAGCATTTTCCTTTAAATAATATCTTTTTTT
Organism: Arachis hypogaea; assembly: GCF_003086295.3. Taxonomy (NCBI): domain Eukaryota; kingdom Viridiplantae; phylum Streptophyta; class Magnoliopsida; order Fabales; family Fabaceae; genus Arachis; species Arachis hypogaea. Next base: position 126,944,463 of record NC_092046.1, read on the forward strand.
TTTAACTTAGCGATCGCTTTTGTGATTGATTAATTTATAAAATCGGTGCGACTGGATTAGTGACCATAACTTTAGTGACTGAATTAGTAACCAACCACATTATTCTATTTATCTATAAATCGGTTGCAAAATCGGTCGTTAAATTAAAAAATAGCGACCGATTTTGTAACCAAGAGTCTCAAGGACATTCTTTTCTTTGTTTTGGTTGCTAATTCGGTTACTAAATTAAAAAAATAGCGACCGATTTTAGCGGCCATTTATATTCTAGTTGTATAAAACTAATCGGTCGTTAATTCAGTGGCTATTAGTGACTGATTCTGTTAGTCACTGAAATCAGTCGCTAACTTAACAATTAGCAACCGATTTAGCGACCAAACAGTTATTCACCCTATTTCACTATCAATTGCAAAATCGGTGGCTAAATTAAAAAATAGCGACCGATTTTGTGACCAACAGTCCCAAAGACATTACTTTATGTTTTGGTTGCTAATTCGGTTGCTAAATGAAAAAATAGCGACCGATTTTATTGACCAACTTTATTCTAGTTGTATTAAAATCTTATCGGTCGCTAATTCGGTTGCTATTAGTGACCGATTTTGTGGGTCGCTAAAATCGGTTGCTGAATATAATTTAGCGACCGATTTAGCGACCAATATTTTTTTTTATCCTAAAAATTCTATATCGGTCGCTAAATTAGCCGCTATTAGCAACCAATTTTTTTGGTCGCTAAAATCGGTCGCTATTCTGATACTTTCTTATAGTGAGCACATAAAGACTATTATATCTAAGTATACTATTGTTCTCTATTAAGGAACTTTTTGATCTCTTGGTTTCATGGAAAAAAGATTGAAGTTGATTTGATTGAAATCCTATAGAGAATAATTGTAGTGCCTAAGTTGAATTATACAAAAATTGTCAGTAGTTTGGTGCACGAAATTGCAATCACACTTTTGCAACTCCGCGCAACTAACCAGCAAGTGCACTGGGTCGTCCAAGTAATACCTTACGTGAGTAAGGGTCGATCCCACAGAGATTGCCGGCTTGAAGCAAGCTATGGTTATCCTGTAACTCTTAGTCAGGATGTTAATGATGAAATGATTTTGTTTGCGGAAAGTAAAAGAACATAAAATAAATGGTACTTGTATGCAGTAATGGAGAACAGGTTGAGGTTTTGGAGATGCTCTGTCTTCTGAATCTCTGCTTTCCTACTGTCTTCTTCTTCATGCACACAAGGCTCCTTCCATGGCAAGCTATATGTTGGTGGATCACCGTTGTCAATGGCTACCATCCGTCCTCTCAGTGAAAATGGTCCATGTACATGGCTAATCATCTGTCGGTTCTCACTAATGTTGGAATAGGATCCATTGATCCTTTTGCACACTGTCACTGCGCCCAACATTCATGAGTTTGAAGCTCGTCACAGTCATCCCTTCCCAGATCCTACTCGGAATACCGCAGACAAGGTTTAGACTTTTCGGATCTCAAGAATGCTGCCAATTAATTCTAGCTTATACCACGAAGACTCTGGTCTCACGGATTTGAACGCTCTGTTGTCAGGAGAGGCAATCAAACTCGTGAACCAGGAACCCAAGAGATACACACTCAAGCTATTGCAGATAGAACGGAAGTGGTTGTCAGGCACGCGTTCATAGGTGAGAATGATGATAAGTGTCACGGATCATCACATTCATCATGTTTAAGTGCGAGTGAATATCTTAGAATAGAAACAAGCGTGGTTGAATAGAAAACAGAAGTAATTGCATTAATCCATCGAGACACAGCAGAGCTCCTCACCCCCAACCATGGAGTTTAGAGACTCATGCCGTAGAAGATACAAAATTCAGATGTAAAATGTCATGATGTACAAAATAAATCTCTAAAAGTAGTTTTTATACTAAACTAGTAACCTAGGTTTACAGAAAATGAGTAAACTAAGATAGTTAGTGCAGAAATCCATTTCCGGGGCCCACTTAGTGTGTGTTTGGGCTGAGCATTGAAGCTTTCACGTGCATAGGCTAATCCTGGAGTTAAAAGCCAGCTCTGGTGCCAGTTTGGGCATTTAACTCCAACTTTTATGCCAGTTCTAGCGTTTAACGCCAGAATAGGATAGAAAGTTGGCGTTTAAACGCCAGTTTGCGTTATCAAAACTCGGACAAAGTATGGACTATTATATATTGCTGGAAAGCCCAAGATGTCTACTTTCCAACGCAATTAAGAGCGCGCCAATTGGACTTCTGTAGCTCTAGAAAATCCATTTCGAGTGCAGGGAGGTCAGAATCCAACAGCATCTGCAGTCCTTTTTCAGCCTCTGAATCAGATTTTTGCTCAGGTCCCTAAATTTCAGTCAGAAAATACCTGAAATCACAGAAAAACACACAAACTCATAGTAAAGTCCAGAAATATAATTTTTGCATAAAAAGCAAATAAAACATACTAGAAACTATATGAAAATACCACCAAAAAGCGTATAAAATATCCGCTCATCATAGTTCAATAAATATAATCATGACAATCATCCCCGTGGGTTTGCAGCTAAATTATTTGTAGAATTTTATGTGAAGTTAAATTTCCTTTTCTTACTTAATACATGGAGCAGATTTTCAAAATCATAAACTATCCGGCAAGGTGGGTGAGCCGGTTCCTCCCTCGGGGCTCTAGCGTACTTCCGAGTAGGGACTGATGGGTGGAAAATCGAATCCACACAAACTAACCAGCAAGTGAACCGGGTCGTATCAAGTAGTAATAACTCACAGGAGTGAGTTCGATCCCACAGGGATTGAAGGATTAAGCAATTTTTGTTTGGTGATGAATTTAGTCAAGCTAACAAATGATAATTTGAGTGAAACTTGATAAACAAAAGGTAAATAGCAAGAAATTTAAGTGCTGGAAGTAAGTTAGCAGAAATTTAAATGACAAGAAAGGTAAATTGCTGAAGCTTAAAATACAAGAAATCCAAAAGAGGTAAAACTTAAATTGCAAGAAACTTAAATGACTGAATCTTAAAGTGCAAGGAAGTAAAACTGCAGAATCTAAATTGAAGGGAAACTTAAATTGTTGGAATTGTAAAGGGAATTGGATGCAGGAAATCAAATAGCAAGACAAATCAATTGAAAAGCGAAATCAGAGAAGTCTATAATGAAGAAAATCAGAAGAAAGTGATTCATCAGGGATTGGAGATACCATAACCCATCATGAATCAAATGAGTCTCAACTCCTTTCTCAATCATATGAGTAGATCTATGGTGGATTGAAATTGATTGGGTCCCAATTCCTTGGCAATCCATTCTTTCTAATCACAATCAATCTTGCCAATTCCTTGATCTAATTGTCATGAGAAGAGTTAGAGCACATTTCTCTCATCCATAAGCCACACTAACTCTCAAGATCTCAATTCCTCCCGAATGGTGTTGATAAAGAGAGTAGTGAAGGATAGAGCTCCAATTCTAATGTAAGTGATTCCCCTTCCGAGGCTCACACAAGCATTCACTGAATTAAATCCCCTTCCAGAGAAGATAATTCACAATCAAAACAGAAGATACTCAATAGCTACACAATTGAATTGAGAAGAAGTAGAATTTCATTGATTCATTGGAATTACAATGGAGCTCCTCTCCCTAATGAATTTGGGGTTTAGTTCATCATAGCTCAAGTAAAACCAGAAGTTAGAAAATTACAGAGAAGTGCTAAGAAAAGTTGTAGAAGGAAAAATACAATTTCAGATCTAACTAACTCTCTACTCTGAAATTTCCTACTGACTCTTCTCTCTAAATCAAATTCTTCTCTATTTATACACTTTCTAATTCAGCCTTTGGGTTCTTGGATTGGGCCTCTTGATCTTTATTGAGGTTGATTGGATTGGCTCTAAATGCAGCTTGGAAGAGAAGCGTGCCAATTATGCATTTCTGGAGTCAAAGTTTGAGTCAACGTTTTTGGGCCAACATTGAGATAAACGTTCTCTTGGAGAAATCAATTCTGGTTACTATCATCAACGTTTGACTCAACATTGGAGTGCCAACGTTCACATATCTATGCGTACGCGTGGCTTACGCATACGCGTGGATGGTGTATTTTACCATTCTACGCGTAAGCGTGACCTGCGCTTTTGCACGTTTGGGGCAAAATACTCATTCACTCGTGCGCGTACCATACGCGTGCGCGTGGATGCAAATCTCCAAATTCCAATTTTTGAAAGCCTTGCAAAGACGTTGGACCAGCGTTTGAGTGGCAACGCTTCCTCAAACGTTGCTCTATCCACGCGTGCGCGTGGATTGTCAGAAATTGGGTTTACGCGTACGCGTTGCATGTGCGTGCGCATCGATACACTTTTTCAAAATCAGAATTTTTGAACTCAGATCGTGCACGTTGGCTACAACGTTGGACTGGTAGCGTTCCCTTAAACGTTGCTCTATCCACGCGTGCGCGTAACCTACGCGTGCGCGTGGATTGTCAAAGTTGCAAATCCACGCGTGTGCGCATAACACGCATACGCGTCCACATTTTTTCCATTTTCCAGAAAGCATTTTACATCAACAACGTTGGGGGTAACGTTGGCTTGGCAACGTTCCCTCCAACGTGGGCACCAGCTTTTGCATTTGCCTCCAACGTTTGAGGTAACGTTGGTGGACCAACTTGGCCACCAATGTTACTTCTTCTGCTTTGCTTCTCCCCTGCTTTCTCCTCTTCTTTCTTGCTTCTTTCTTGCCTCATTTTCTCCTACAATCAATCAAATAAATTGCCTCAAAGTTTGCTATAATCATAAGGTATTTGCATCATTCATAACATCCATTAAAAGTAGCTCAAAACCTTATGAAAAAGCACAATAATAACCATGTTTACTTGACTTAGGAGATGCATGAATTTCCAATCCAATTGCTTACTTCTTGCTCAAGAAAGTGCATAAAATCTAATGAAAACTAGTGAAAAATGCTTGTAAAACTAGCATAAGATGACTTGTCATCACAACACCAAACTTAAACCTTGCTTGTCCCCAAGCAAGCACTAAAACATGAGAAAAAGGAATGAAGACAGATAAGCATATATGTCCTTATTAGCAGGTAATTGAATTTGGATCATGGGATTTCACGCAGACAGAATGCAGCTTAATTATTATAAACTTCCAGATGTAAAATGTCTCTTTCAATGCTAACTAGAGTTACTGATGTGAACCTTATTGTTTATTTTTCTTTCCAGTGCACTAGAAGCTTGTCCCAGAAATTGTTGTTCTGCTTGTTGCTCCTCTTGTTGTTCCTCCACTTGCACTTCCTCTCTTCTTCTCCTCTATGGTCTCCTCCGTTGTTGGGCAGCTGTAACAGTCATCATCCTTTCCAAGGTCATTGGCACGCCTGGGTTCAGCCAGATAGGATTGGCATCCTCTAGAGGCACTCTGGCTTTGTGTACAGCCTCATGATAGTGCTCAGGTAGTGGAGCCAGGCTTTAGCAGAATTTTTCTCTGAGATCTTTTGGATGTCCTTTGCAATGATCTCATGAACTTTTATCTCCCCTCCTACCATGATGTAGTGCAACATGACGGCCCTTTTCCTGGTAACTTCTGAGGTATTTACAGTGCCCAAAATTGATCTCCTTATCAGCTCATACCACCCTTTTGCTTCAGGGGAAAGATCCCCTCTTTTCAAATATTTGTGCCTTCTATGATTGTCTCTCTCCCAGTCAGTGTTAATCACACAAAAATCACTAGAGATTTCATCATAATCAAGATCACCATTTATTCTCTCTTGGTAACCTGGTTCATCAAAGTGTCCTGCCCTCAATCCTAAGACCTTCATGATGGTCTTCAGACTGAAGTCTACCTCCACACCCCTTACATAACTCTTGTAAGTTGGGGCAATAGTTGTATCCAGCCTTGCCGTGTTGGCATAAAATTCCCATATGATGCTAGCATTGACTTTGGTGATTGGTGAGGTAAGAGCCTCCCATTTTCTTTTTCTGATCTTGGCTCTTATTTCTGGGCATTCATCATCGAGCAGCTGGAAAGGGATTTCTGGAAGTATCCCTTTGGCAGTCATCCACTCAAATTGCATTTGGTGGAACCGTGATTTGAACTTCCATTGATCATAAGTGTCTTCACTTTCCTCAACTACAGGTTCCTTCCCTCTCCTTCTTTTGAAGCTTGATGAAGACGCCACAACTTGTTTTGAGTGCTAGCCAAATAGAGGGATGAGGAATGGTGAGGAAAGGTGACTGATGTGGCTTATAGAGTGATAGTTTGGCTTAATGGTGAAGCAAGGATATGAAATCAAAGGAAATAAGTATGGTTAAGAGCAAGCAGAACACGGTTACTAGCTTATGCTCTCAAGGAATGTAAGAACTAAACTCTTGGATGCAAAAAGAAGTATAGTTGGAAGTATGCAACACGGTTGTATTGTGGGACTCATTTATAGCAAAATTGTTGAAGAATGGATGGTGAAGATGCTCTTGAGAATGTGGGAATGAATGTTGTGCATGTAAAGTTGAATAAGGACAAGAACCACCTTTTCATTGGGCATATGGTTCGGTCTCCTAGGTGCTGAACCTTGCAGATTGGTGCTTCCCAAAGAGCAATTTCCAAGCACATGTGACTCACTTTTTCTCCTTATGACAACCGTACATTGCATGGTTTTGTCCTTTCCTCAATATTCTTCATGCCTATCCATTTTAAACAAAGCAACAATAAGCAACAAAATCTGATTTTAGAAAGGTGGCGGTCAGCAAGTAGAATTAATAACTAGTGTTCATACCCTGGGTCGAGCTATGCGACCCGGGCTGACTGAAGACACGAGCGACCGACCTCTTCAGGTTAGATCGCCACCGACCTCTTCCTAAAGAGTTCGGCCAAATCGCCATAGAGGCCCAAGCAGGCCCAAACAAAGGAACAAAGCCCACTCTAAAGGCGGCTAAGCCCTAAAAGATAAGGCGGTTCCCCTAAAAGATAAGATAAAGTAACTAACTTATCTTAAAGGACACCTTGTACTACTATAAATAACTGGAGCACCCAGGTATAACTCATACTCTGATTCTACACAAAAAACCTGCTTAAAGCCCGTGCTAACTTAAGCATCGGAGTCCCTTGCAGGTACCACCACCCTCTGGTGATCAAGGATCAGCAGCATCACCAGATCCAGCAAGTCGGACACAGCAGCTCCGACCCCATCAGAAGATCTCATCTGAGATCGACCTTCAGTTTCAGGTAACCCTCGGAACATTGGCGCCATTGCCGGGGAACTTGGAAGTCATCCCATCATCATGGCGAACAACCTCGACAATGATCACAACTCCGGTTTGGAAGAAAGAATGCCGCTTAAAAACACAGATGCCACGTCAAAAGACACACCTCAACCTAACGGAGACAAGTAATCTCCGAATGCAGAAATTCTAGATGCTCTACAAGCCCAGCAGGATCGTCTCAAACAGCTCGAGAAAGAGGCTGAGCATCAACGGGAAGCCGAGAGAGACCTGCGGAAGGAAACAAGACGACACCGAGAGCTAGAGGACAAGCTCCTAAAGCTCGAGGCCGATCTCAAAGCTAAAACCATTCGACCCAATCAGGAAGATAGCTCACACAAGGACCAAGATCCATTCACCAAAGAAATCATGAAAGCTAAAGTCCCAAATGACTTTAAAGCTCCTGACATGACCCCATACGATGGTACATCTGATCCGAGCCATCACCTCAGCAATTTCAGAAGCAGGATGTATCTCACAAACGCCTCAGACACTATTCGATGCAAAGCTTTCCCAACTACTCTGACCAAGACGGCAATAAAGTGGTTCGATAGTTTGCCGCCAAGATCAATAGCAAGCTTTGATGACCTCGCCAAAAAGTTCCTAGCTAGATTCTCCATCCAGAAAGACAAAATCAAACATGCCCCTAGCCTATTAGGGATCAAGCAAGGAGAACGGGAAAGCCTCCGCAACTACATGAAAAGATTCAACAAGGTATGTCTGGACATACAAAGTTTGCTAACAGAAGCAGCCATCATGGGTCTCATTAATGGCCTGCGAGAAGGACCTTTTAGTCACTCAATATCCAAAAAACACCTAAAAACTCTAAACGAGGTTCAAGAAACGGCGGAAAAATACATCAACATGGAGGAGAACTTCCGGTTGGAAGATAACTCAAAAACCGGATTCTCCTACCCACCTCGGGACAAGGATAAAGAATTTAGGAAGAAAGAAGACCAACCCACTGAGAAACCTGGAAAATACCACAACCACACCCCTCTTCGGGTGTCTCTTGTGGATGTCTACCGAGAAATATGCAACACTGAGAAGATCCCACCACCTCGCCCATAAAACACAAAAGAGGAGGAGGAAGTCGGATAGAGTATTGCGAGTACCACCGAATCTATGGACATTCTACCAACGAGTGCTTCGACCTAAAGAATGTCATAGAGAAATTGGCAAGAGAAGGGCGACTAGATCGATACTTAGCCAATAAAGCCGAGGAACCAAGAAAAAGAAGAAAGGATGAGGAGGTCGGACGAGTTGAACGACCACCTCACACTCCTGAGAGACATGTTCATATGATAAATGGAGGATTCGCAGGAGGAGGGATCTCTAAATCATCTCGTAAAAGACACCTTAAAGAGGTATATCATGTCAGAGAAGGGGAGATGTCACCCGACCTCCCCACTATTACCTTTACCTAAGAAGACGCAACAGGCATCATCCCGGGGCATGATGATCCCATGGTCATTACCATCATACTCGCCAATGCTAGTCTGTTCGGACTCGGAGATACCCCAATTCAACCACTAGGATACATTTCACTACATACCACCTTTGGAAAAGGAAATTGTTCAAGGACGTTGAACATCGACTACATCGTGGTCAACGTGAGTGATGAGCGGATTTTATACGCTTTTTGGTGGTATTTTCATATAGTTTCTAGTACGTTTTAGTTGCTTTTTAGTGTATTTTTATTAGTTTTTATGCAAAAATCACATTTATGGACTTTACTATGAGTTTGTGTATTTTTTTGTGATTTCAGGTATTTTCTGGCTGAAATTTAGGGACCTGAGCAAAAATCTGATTCAGAGGCTAAAAAAGGACTGCAGATGCTGTTGGATTCTGACCTCCCTGCACTCGAAATGGATTTTCTGGAGCTACAGAAGTCCAATTGGCACGCTCTCAATTGCGTTGGAAAGTAGACATCTTGGGCTTTCCAGCAATATATAATAGTTCATACTTTGCCCGAGTTTTGATAATGCAAACTGGCGTTTAAACGCCGGTTTTCTACCATATTCTGGCGTTAAACACCAGAACTGGCATAAAAGTTGGAGTTAAATGCCCAAACTGGCACCAGAGCTGGCGTTTAACTCCAGGATTAGCCTATGCATGTGAAATCTTCAATGCTCAGCCCAAACACACACTAAGTGGGCCCCGGAAATAGATTTCTGCACTATCTATCTTAGTTTACTCATTTTTTGTAAACCTAGGTTACTAGTTTAGTATAAAAACTACTTTTAGAGATTTATTTTGTACCTCATGACATTTTACATTTGAATTTGTATCTTCTACGGCATGAGCCTCTAAACCCCATGGTTGGGGGTGAGGAGCTCTGCTGTGTCTCGATGGATTAATGCAATTACTTCTGCTTTCTATTCAATCACGCTTGTTTCTGTTCTAAGATATTCACTCGCACTTCAACATGATGAATGTGATGATCCGTGACACTCATCATCATTCTAACCTATGAATGCGTGCCTGACAATCACCTCCGTTCTATCTGCAATAGCTTGAGCGTGTGTCTCTTGGGTTCTTGGTTCAAGAGTTTAATTGCCTCTCCTAACAACAGAGCGTTCAAATCCGTAAGACCGGATTCTTCATGGTATAAGCTAGAATCAATTGGCAGCATTCTTGAGATCCGGAAAGTGTAAACCTTGTCTGTGGTATTCCGAGTAGGATCTGGGAAGGGATGACTGTGACGAGCTTCAAACTCATGAATGTTGGGCACAGTGACAGTGTGCAAAAGGATCAATGGATCCTATTCCAACACTAGTGAGAACTGATAGATGATTAGCCATGTACATGGACCATTTTCACTGAGAAGACGGATGGTAGCCATTGACAACGGTGATCCACCAACATACAGCTTGCCATGGAAGGAGGCTTGCGTGCATGAAGAAGAAGACAGTAGGAAAGTAGAGATTCAGAAGACAGAGCATCTCCAAAACCTCAACCTGTTCTCCATTACTGCATACAAGTACCATTTATTTTATGTTCTTTTACTTTTCGCAACCAAAATCATTTCATCATTAACATCCTGACTAAGAGTTACAGGATAACCATAGCTTGCTTCAAGCCGGCAATCTCCGTGGGATCGACCCTTACTCACGTAAGGTATTACTTGGACGACCCAGTGCACTTGCTGGTTAGTTGTGCAGAGTTGCAAAAGTGTGATTGCAATTTCGTGCACCAAGTTTTTGGTGCCGTTGCCGGGGATTGTTCGAGTTTGGACAACTGACGGTTCATCTTGTTACTTAGATTAGGAAAAATTGCCTTTTTGTTAGTTTAGAGTCTTTTTATTTTCTTTTCAAAAATCTTATTTTTCTTTATTAATTTCTTTTCCTTGAGTCTATTTTCATGGTTTTAAGTTTGGTGTCTTTTGTTGCTTTTTATCTTATACATTTTCGAATTATTAGTGTTCAAGGTCTAAAAATTTTTAAGTTTGGTGTCCTTTATGTTTTTATTTTCTTAAAAATTTTTAAAAAGTGTCCTTGGTGTTCATCTTGACATTCAAAGTTTTCTTGTTTGTTTCCCTTGTTTTGATCTAAAAATTCTAAGTTTGGTGTCATTTTGTTGTTTTTCTCTTTCCTCATAAAATTCAAAAATAAAATAAATATCCTTTCCTTTAATTGCTCATAATTTTCGAATTCATTAGGTTGATTTGGTCAAAATTTTTAAAATCATATCTTTTTCAAAAATTCCTAAGCACTTTCTCTCTCCTCATTTTTTTCGAAAATCCTCATAAAAATTTTTTCAAATCTCTTTTTTTTATTAATTATTTTAATCTCCATTTTTTTATTTTACTACTATTATTTTGAAAAAAATAAATAAATAAAATAAAATATAACAATAATAAATAAAAATAATTCTTTGTTTACAATCCACATCATCTCCCTTTCTCCATCATGGACCTAAAAAGGATGACACAGCTAAGGTTGGACATCCAAGGCTTTAAACAAGAGGATAATGAATCTCTTTATAATGCTTGGGAGAGGTACAGAGGGATGCTAAGGAAATCCCCCTCTGAAATGTTTTCAGAATGGGTGCAGTTAGACATCTTCTACTACGGGCTTACAGAAAAAGCCCAGATGTCTCTAGACCACTCAGCTGGTGGATCTATACACATGAGAAAGACAATTGAAGAGGCTCAAGAGCTCATTGATACAGTTGCTAGAAATCAACATCTGTACTCAAGCAGTGAGTCCTCCATGAAAGAAGAGGCTAAGGCAGTATCTACTAATCTTAGTCCTCAAGAACAAGTTGTTAAACTTAATCAGCAATTGCTTCTTATAACAAAACAGTTAGCAGAATTTAAAGAGATGCTCCAAGACACTAAAAATGCTAACAAGAATATGGAAGCACAATTGAATCAGACAAGACAGCAGCTATCTAAACAGATAACAGAAGAATGCCAAGCTATTCAACTAAGGAGTGGGAAGACATTGAATAATTCAGCTCAAAGTAGCAGAAAGCCAAGAAAGGAACAACTGACAGAGGATGACCAAACCACTGCCTAAAATCCCTCTGAGGATAGTAAGAGCCCAGAGAGGAATAATTCTGGCGTTCAAATGCCAGAAAATGGTGAAAAACTAGCGTTAAACGCCCAATCCATGTCCAGTTCTGGCGTTCAAACGCCAGAAGAGGGTGGAAAATTGGCGTTAAACGTCCATCCAACCCCTAATCCTGGCGTTCAAATGCCAATGAGGGATCAGACACCTGCAAGTGCTGATAGTAACCCTCCTAAGAAGGCTTCTCCAACCACCTTTGTAGGAAATAAACCTGTAGCAACCAAGGTTGAAGAATACGAAGCCAAAATGCCTTATCCTCAGAAACTCCGCCAAGTGGAACAGGATAAACAATTTGCTCGCTTTGCAGACTATCTCAGGACTCTTGAAATGAAGATTCCGTTTGCAGAGGCACTTGAGCAAATACCCTCTTATGCTAAGTTCATGAAAGAGATCTTAAGCCATAAGAAGGATTGGAGAGAAACTAAAAAAGTTTTTCTCACTAAAGAATGCAGTGCAGTCATTCTAAAAAGCTTACCAGAGAAGCTTAAGGATCCCAGAAGCTTTACGATACCATGCACATTAGAGGGTACTTGTACCAAGACAGCTCTATGCGATCTTGGAGCAAGTATCAACCTAATCCCTGCATCCACTATCAGAAAGCTTGGGTTGACTGAAGAAGTCAAACTAACCTAGATATGTCTTCAACTTGCTGATGGTTCCATTAAATTTCCATCAGGCATAATTGAGGACATGATTGTCAAGGTTGGTCCATTCGACTTTCCCACTGACTTTGTAGTGCTGGAAATGGAGGAGCACAAGAGTGCAACTCTCGTTCTAGGAAGACCTTTCCTAGCAACTGAACGAACTCTCATTGACATCCAAAAAGGGGAAGTGACCCTGAGAGTCAATGAGGATGAGTTTAAGTTGAATGCTGTCAAAGCTATGCAGCATCCAGACACACCAAAAGACTGCATGAGAGTTGATATTATTGACTCTCTGGTAGAAGAAGTCAATATGACTGAGAGTCTCGAATCAGAGCTAGAGGACATCTTTAAAGATGTTCAGCCTGATCTGGAGGAACTAGAGGAAACAGAATAACCTCTGAAAACTCCTCAGGAAGAGGAAAAGCCTCCCAAACCCGAGCTCAAACCACTACCACCATCCTTGAAATATGCATTTCTGGGAGAAGACAACACTTTTCCTGTGATCATAAGCTCTGCGTTAGAGCCACAGGAAGAGAAAGCATTGATTCAAGTGCTAAGGACACACAAGACAGCTCTTGGGTGGTCCATAAGTGATCTTAAGGGCATTAGCCCAGCCAGATGCATGCACAAGATCCTATTGGAGGATAATGCTAAGCCAGTGGTTCAACCACAAAGGCGGCTGAATCCAGCTATGAAGGAAGTGGTGCAGAAGGAGGTCACTAAGTTACTAGAAGCTGGGATTATTCATCCTGTCTCTGATAGCCCCTGGGTGAGTCCTGTCCAAGTTGTTCCCAAGAAGGGAGGCATGATAGTGGTTCATAATGAAAAGAATGAACTGGTTCCTACAAGAACAGTTACAGGGTGGCGTATGTGTATTGACTACGGAAGACTCAATACAACCACCAGGAAGGATCATTTTCCTTTACTATCATAGACCAGATGTTAGAAAGACTAGCAAGTCATGATTACTACTGCTTTTTGGATGGCTATTCAGGTTACAACCAAATTGCAGTAGATCCCCAGGATCAAGAGAAAACAGCATTCATATGTCCATCTGGAGTATTTGCCTACAGAAGGATGCCATTTGGTCTGTGTAATGCACCTGCAACCTTTCAGAGATGTATGCTCTCTATTTTCTCTGATATGGTGGAAAAATTTCTGGAAGTCTTCATGGACGACTTCTCAGTATTTGGAGACTCATTCAGCTCCTGTCTTGACCATCTAGCACTTGTTCTAAAAAGGTGCCAAGAGACTAACTTGGTTTTAAACTGGGAGAAATGTCACTTTATGGTGGCTGAAGGAATTTTCCTTGGGCACAAAATTTCGAATAAGGGGATAGAGGTGGATCAAGCTAAGGTAGAGGTAATTGAAAAACTACCACCACCTACCAATGTTAAAGCAATTAGAAGCTTTTTGGGGCATGTAGGATTCTATAGGAGGTTTATAAAGGATTTTTCAAAAATTGCAAAACCCCTAAGCAATTTGCTAGCTGCTGATATACCATTTGTCTTTGACACAGAGTGTTTGCAGGCCTTCGAGACTCTGAAGGCTAAGCTGGTCACAGCACCTGTCATTTCTGCACCAGACTGGACATTACCATTCGAATTAATGTGTGATGCCAGTGACCATGCTATTGGTGCAGTATTAGGATAAAGGCATAACAAGCTTCTGCACGTCATTTACTATGCCAGCCGTGTTCTAAATGACGCACAAAAGAATTACACAACCACAGAAAAAGAGCTGCTTGCAGTGGTTTATGCCATTGACAAGTTTAGATCCTATTTAGTAGGATCAAAAGTGATTGTGTATACTAACCATGCTGCTCTTAAATATCTACTCACAAAGCAGGATTCAAAACCCAGGCTCGTAAGATGGGTGTTGCTTCTGCAAGAGTTTGATATAGAAATAAGAGATAGAAAAGGGACAGAGAACCAGGTAGCTGATCACCTGTCCCAGATAGAACCAGTAGCAGGGGCGTCCCTTTCTCCTACTGAGATCTCTGAGACCTTTCCGAATGAGCAACTATTTGCCATTCAGGAAGTACCATGGTTTGCAGACATTGCAAACTATAAAGCTGTGAGATTCATATCCAAGGAGTACAGCAGGCAGCAAACAAAAAAATTAATTTCTGATGAAAAGTACTACTTGTGGGATGAGCCATATTTATTTAAGAGATATGCAGATGGAGTAATCTGTAGATGTGTACCTAGAGAAGAGGCACAAAAGATCCTATGGCACTGCCATGGATCACAATATGGAGGACATTTCGGAGGTGAGCGAACAGCCACTAAGGTCCTCCAATGTGGCTTCTACTGGCCTACTCTCTATAGAGATTCTTGAGAGTTTGTGTGTAACTGTGACAGTTGCCAGAGAGCTGGTAACCTGCCTCACAGTTATGCCATGCCTCAACAAGGGATCTTAGAGATTGAGTTGTTTGATGTATGGGTATTGACTTCATGGGGCCTTTCCCACCATCATACTCAAACACTTACATTTTGGTGGCAGTAGACTATGTATCCAAGTGGGTAGAGGCAATTGCAACACCCACTAATGATACTAGGACAGTACTGAAGTTCCTCTAGAAGCATATCTTCAGCAGATTTGGTATCCCCAGAATACTAATCAGTGATGGAGGAACTCATTTCTGCAATAAACAGCTTGACTCTGCTCTGATCCGATATGGAATTAACCACAAAGTGGCAACTCCATATCATCCATAGACAAATGGGCAGGCTGAAGTCTCAAATAGAGAACTAAAACGAATCCTGGAATGGACTGTAAGTACCCGTAGAAAGGATTGGGCAAGGAGTCTGGATGATGCTCTATGGGCATACAGAACTGCATTCAAAACTCCTATAGGGACCTCTCCATACCAGCTTGTGTATGGAAAAGCCTGTCACCTGCCAGTGGAACTGGAACACAAGGCCTACTGGGCAACCAGATTCCTAAACCTTGATGCCAAGTTAGCTGGAGAGAAAAGATTGCTCCAGTTGAATGAGCTAGAGGAATTCAGACTCAATGCTTTCGAAATTGCAAAAACTTACAAAGAGAAAGCAAAAAGGTGGCATGACAAGAAACTGTCATCCAGAGTCTTTGAGCCAGAACAGAAGGTTCTGCTGTTTAACTCTAGGCTCAGATTGTTCCCTGGGAAATTAAAATCCCGGTGAAGGGGACCATATGTGATCACAAGTGTGTCACCATATGGATATGTAGAGCTTCAGGATGCTGACTCTGACAAAAAGTTCATTGTTAATGGGCAGAGAGTCAAACATTATCTTGAAAGCAATGTTGAGCAAGAATGCTCAAAACTGAGACTAGACTAAAGCTCAGTAAAGGTCCAGCTAAAGACAATAAAGAAGCACTTGCTAGGAGGCAACCCAGTCATTAGCAAAGGTTCTTGTTATTTAAATAATAATTATAGGAGTTTCATATAAATTATCTTTAAGGTTATTTGTCCAAATGTAGAAGTTTACAGAGTTACAGAAGGATTCAAAGTACAAAGTAGAGAAAAAGAGCTCACTGGTTCGAAAATGCCAGTAAGAGGTATTGGCGTTAAACACCAGAATGGGTATCATTCTGGGCTTTAACGCCAGTAAAGATACCTTTCTGGGCGTTTAACGCCAGAGTTGCAGCATCCTGGGCATTTAGAAAAACGCCCAGTGATAAAAGATTTCTGGCGTTTAACGCCAGCCAGGGTACCTGGCTGGGCGTTAAACGCCCAAAATGGCCAACATATGGGCGTTAAACGCCAGAATGGATACCATTCTGGGCGTTTAACGCCAGAAAAGACGGGGGGGGGGGGGTGATTTTGTTTCCGCTTCAAATTTTTTTCAAAACTTTCATGTTTTAATTCATCATTTTCTGCATAGACATGTTACAAATTTTCATCTCTCACATTCAATTTTCAAAAATTTAATAATCTTCTAAATCCCTTTTCAATTTTCTTTCAAATCCCTTCCAAATCTTTTTCAAAAACTTATTTATCTTTTCAATTTCTTTCCAAATCTTTTCCAACTCATCATATCATCTTTTAATTCTTAGATGCATCAACAAAATTTCAGATTTAACTTCTTTATATCTTTTCCATATCTTTTGAATTTTAAAATCTCATATTTTTCATATCATGATTCATCTTTTACCAATCATATCTTTCTATCATATCTTTTTCAAAATTTTCAAAACCCACCCCCTTCCCTTTTAAATACACGTTCGGCCATCCCCATACCTCCACCATTCGAATATGTCTCCCCTCTATTCCTCTCCCTTCCTTTCTTTTGCTTGAGGACAAGTAAACCTCTAAGTTTGGTGTGTTTTTCCATGATCACTGAGCAAAATCTCACCAAGATCATGGCCCCTAAAGGAAAACAAACCACTCTAAGAGGCAAGAAAGAGAACAATCCAAAACCACTTTGGAATCAAGAGAGGTTCTTAACCAAAGAACATGCAGACCATTATCACAAAATAATGGATTTGAGGTCAGTAATCCCGGAAGTTAAGTTCAATCTGAAAGAAGACGAATATCCAGAGATCCAAGAACAGATTCGAAACAGAGGTTGGGAAATCCTAGCCAATCCTGAGACAAAGGTTGGAAGAAACATGGTCCAGGAATTCTACTCAAATCTGTGGTTAACAGATAAATAGAGAATGACGGGAACTGCCTTCCATACCTTTCGAACCATGGTCAAAGGGAAGATTATTTACTTCCACCTTGACAAAATAAGAGAGGTCCTCAAACTGCTTCAACTACAAGATGATCCAGAATCCTTTAATAGGAGAATGGTGAGAGTAGATAAGCGTTTGGACCAAGTTCTAAGGGACATATGCCTCCCTGGAACTAAGTGGATAACCAACTCAAAAGGTGTCCCAAACCAACTCAAGAGAGGAGATCTCAAACCAGTCGCTAGGGGTTGGTTGGACTTCATTGGGCATTCTATACTGCTCACTAGCAACCGCTCTGAGGTCACTGTCAAAAGAGCAGTGATGATTCATTGCATTATGCTGGGAAACGAAGTGGAGATTCATCATCTGATTTCTTGTGAGATCTATACAATTGCAAATAAGAACTCCACTGAAGCCAAATTGGCTTACCCAAGCTTAATCTCTCTGCTATGTAAAGATGCTGGGGTAAAGATGGGAGTGGATGAGTTCATCTCAGTCGAGCATCCAATCACTAAAAAGTCAATGGAGGGACAACAAGTACACGACAACTCCATCAAGAGGAGGGCGTAGGAGTTCCTCCTAGAAATCCCTCAAATTGATTACTGGACCCGCCTAGAAGCATCTATCACTAAGCTGCAAGAAGCTATGGATCAACTTTAGGAAGAACAGCAAAATCAGAATAGCATGCTCTGCAAGCTGCTTAAGGAACAAGAAAAGCAAGGGCGTGAGCTACAGGAGCTGAAGTGCCAGAAGCTCTTCCTTGAAGGACCAGACACCCCACAGATTGAAGGAGCATCCATCTCCCAAAATAAAGGTTGTTGAGTCCTAATCTTAAATCTGTGATAACTTTTATTATTAGAAACCTATCTTAAGAATTACATGAGTATTAGTAATTAGGGTCTTTATTTTTCTTTTTATTTTTATTTTTATTTTTATTTTTATCTCCAAGTAAGCTATAATTTATTCTCCTCATCATCATTAAACATGAATAAAATAGTAGATTTTTTTAAGAAGTACATAAGTTTTGAAAATTATCATGAAATTGGTCTAGTTATTTTGATGTGGTGACAACACTTTTTGTTTTCTGAATGAATGTTTGAACAGTGCATATTTTTGATAGTGAAGTTCATGAATGTTAAAATTGTTGGCTCCTGAAAGAATGATGAAAAAGGAAAAATGTTATTGATAATCTGAAAAATCATAAAATTGATTCTTGAAGCAAGAAAAAGCAGTGAAAAACAAAGCTTGCGAAAAAAAAAATGGCGAAAAATAAAAGAAAGAAAAAGAAGAAAGCAAGCAGAAAAAGCCAATAACTCTTTAAACCAAAAGACAAGGGTAAAAAGGATCCAAGGCTTTGAGCAGTAATGGATAGGAGGGCCCAAAGGAATAAAATCCAGGCCTAAGCGGCTAAATCAAGCTGTCCCTAACCATGTGCTTGTGGCATGAAGGTCCAAGTTAAAAGCTTGAGACTGAGTGCTTAAAGTCGTGATCCAAAGCAAAAAGAGTGTGCTTAAGAACTTTGGACACCTATAATTGGGGACTTTAGCAAAGCTGAGTCACAATTGGAAAAGGTTCACCCAGTTATGTGTCTGTGGCATTTATGTATCCGGTGGTACCACTGAAAAACAAAGTGCTTAGGGCCACGGCCAAGACTCATAAAGTAGCTGTGTTCAAGAATTAACATACTAAACTAGGAGAATCAATAACACTATCCGAATTCTGAGTTCCTATGGATGCCAATCATTCTGAATTTCAAAGGATAAAGTGAGATGCCAAAACTGTTTAAAAGCAAAAAGCTACTAGTCCCGCTCATCTAATTAGGACTAAGCTTCACTGATATTTTTGGAATTTACTGTATATTCACTCCTTATGATCCTATTTTATTTTGGTTGCATGGGGACAAGCAACAGTTTAAGTTTGGTGTTGTGATGAGCAGATATTTTATACGCTTTTTGGTGGTATTTTCATATAGTTTCTAGTATGTTTTAGTTGCTTTTTAGTGTATTTTTATTAGTTTTTATGTAAAAATCAAATTTCTGGACTTTACTATGAGTTTGTATGTTTTTCTGTGATTTCAGGTATTTTCTGGCTAAAATTTAGGGACCTGAGCAAAAATCTGATTTAGAGGTTGAAAAAGGACTGCAGATGCTGTTAGATTCTGATCTCCCTGCACTCGAAATGGATTTTCTAGAGCTACAGAAGTCCAATTGGCACGCTCTCAATTACGTTGGAAAGTAGACATCTTGGGCTTTTCAGCAATATATAATAGTCCATACTTTGCCCGAGTTTTGATAACGCAAATTGCCGTTTAAACGCCAGTTTTCTACTCTATTCTGGCGTTAAACGCTAGAACTGGCATAAAAATTGGAGTTAAACGCCCAAACTGGCACCAGAGCTGGCGTTTAACTCCAGGATTAGCCTATGCACGTGAAAGCTTCAATGCTCAGCCCAAACACACACTAAGTGGGCCCCGGAAATGGATTTCTGTACTATCTATCTTAGTTTACTCATTTTCTGTAAACCTAGGTTACTAGTTTAGTATAAAAACTACTTTTAGAGATTTATTTTGTACCTCATGACATTTTACATCTGAATTTGTATCTTCTATGGCATGAGCCTCTAAACCCCATGGTTAGGGGTGAGGAGCTCTACTGTGTCTCGATGGATTAATGCAATTACTTCTGCTTTCTATTCAATCACGCTTGTTTCTGTTCTAAGATATTCACTCACACTTCAACATGATGAATGTGATGATCTGTGACACTCATCATCATTCTCACCTATGAACACGTGCCTGACAACCACCTTCGTTCTATCTACAATAGCTTGAGTGTGTATCTCTTGGGTTCCTGGTTCAAGAGTTTGATTGCCTCTCCTGACAATAGAGCGTTCAAATCCGTGAGACTAGATTCTTCGTGGTATAAGCTAGAATCAATTGGCAGTATTCTTGAGATCCGAAAAGTCTAAACCTTGTCTGTGGTATTTCGAGTAGGATCTGGGAAGGGATGACTATGATGAGCTTCAAACTCATGAATGTTGGGCACAGTGACAGTGTGCAAAAGGATCAATGGATCCTATTCCAACACTAGTGAGAACCGACAGATGATTAGCCATGTACATGGACCATTTTCACTGAGAGGACGGATGGTAGCCATTGACAACGGTGATCCACCAACATACAGCTTGCCATGGAAGGAGCCTTGTGTGCATGAAGAAGAAGACAGTAGGAAAGCAGAGATTCAGAAGACAGAGCATCTCCAAAACCTCAACCTGTTCTCCATTACTGCATACAAGTACCATTTATTTTATGTTCTTTTACTTTCCGCAACCAAAATAATTTCATCATTAACATCCTGACTAAGAGTTACAGGATAACCATAGCTTGCTTCAAGCCGGCAATCTCCGTAGGATCGACCCTTACTCACGTAAGGTATTACTTGGACGACCCAGTGCACTTGCTGGTTAGTTGTGCGGAGTTGCAAAAGTGTGATTGCAATTTCGTGCACCATTGAGCTCGGCTTATAACGCCCTTATAGGTCGGACAACACTGAACCAGCTCGCCGCAGTAGTTTCCACTCCACATCTGTGCATGAAGTTCCCAACTCCAGAAGGGATTGCCACGATAAAAGGAGACCAAAAGCTCGTGCGACGGTGTTACAACGAAAGTCTAAACCTTAAAGGCAACCCCTGAGGAGAGGAAATTAACACTATTAAACTCGGTGGAGTTCACGTTCGTGAAGAACTTCGTCCAGAACCTGAAGGGGGGACCGAAGAAGTCCAAATCGGAGATGCTCAGGATAAAACAACAAATATAGGAGCCACTTTAAAGGGAGACTTAAAGGAGCCATTGATACAGTTCCTAAAGGATAATGCCGATCTCTTTGCATGGAAGGCCGCAGACATGCCCAGTATAGATCCCCAACTAATGAGCCACAAACTGGCGGTATACCCTAGATCTCGGCCCATACAACAGAAACGCAGGAAGCTTGGTCCAGAAAGGTCCCAAGCTGTGGAAGAGTAGGTGCAAGCCTTACTGGAGGCAGGGTTCATAAGGGAGGTCAAGTACCCATTATGGCTAGCCAATGTTGTCTTGGTGAAGAAATCAAATGGCAAGTGGAGAATATGTACCGACTACACCGACCTCAATAAGGCCTGCCCAAAAGATCCCTACCCACTCTCGAATATAGACACCCTAGTTGACGCCTCTTCTGGATACAAGTACCTCTCCTACATGGATGCCTATTCAGGATACAACTAAATCCCAATGTACCCACCCGACCAAGAGAAGACCACGTTCCTAACCCCAAAGGCCAACTATTGCTATATAGTTATGCCCTTCAAACTCAAGAACGCAGGAGCTACATACCAAAGACTGATGAATAAAGTCTTCGCCGACCACATCGGAAAGCTAATGGAAGTCTATGTAGACGACATATTGGTAAAAACAAAAAGTGAGGAATTGTTGTTAGCCGATCTCGCTAAAGTGTTCGACATCAGAAGAAAGTATGGTATGTGACTTAACCCCACAAATTGCACCTTCATAGTAGTAGCCAGCAAATTCTTGGGCTTCATGCTCACCCAAAGAGGAATCGAGGCAAACCCAGATAAATGTCAGGCTATACTCCACATGAAAAGTCTGACCTGCATCAAAGAGGTATAACAGCTCAACGGAAGACTAGCAGCCCTGTCCAGATTTCTAGCCGAATTGGCCATAAGATCTTTCCCCTTTTACGCAACATTAAGAAAGGGAAAGAGGTTTGAATGGACAACGAAATACGAACAAGCTTTCCAAGATTTCAAAAAATTCTTGGGGCAACCACCCATTCTCATCCGACCACGGGAAAATGAGGAACTCATATTATACCTCGCAGTGGAAAGTCGGGCAATAGCCTCAGCACTAGTCAGAGAAGACGAAAGTGGGCAACAACCCATCTACTTCATTAACAAGGCTCTACAAGGGGCCAAACTAAACTACCAAAAGATAGAAAAGTTTGCCTACGCCTTCATACTCACTTCTCGACGACTCCGCCCATACTTCCAAGCTCACACTATCAATGTTCGGTCCAACCAGCCCATAAAAGGCATCCTACAGAAAACAGACTTAGCTGAAAGAATTCTACAGTGGGCAGTCAAGTTATCCGAATTCGATATTCAATATGAAGCTCGGACAACCATCAAATCACAGTATCTGGCTGATTTCATTGCCGAGTACACTAACACCCTGGGAACTCCCACAAAATGGAATCTCTACGTGGACGGTTCTTCAAACAAAACCGGGAGTGGCGCAGATGTAATTATAGAAAGTGATCAGGGAACCAAAATCGAGTTCTCACTAAAGTTCGAATTCCCTGCCTCAAATAATCAAGCTGAATATGAGGCACTACTGGCTGGTTTGAGGCTGGCTAGGGAGGTAGGAGTTCAAAAGTTTACCATCTTCAGCGATTCACAAGTAGTTACCTCACAAATAGAAGGGAGCTACCAAGCTAAGGATCCCACCATGAAAAAATATTTGGACAAGACCAGAGAACAGTTCAGACAATTCGGGGAATATGAGGTCCAACATATACCTCGGGAACAGAATGCTCGAGCTGATGCACTCTCAAAACTAGCCAGCACCAAACCAGGGGGCAACAATAGAAGCCTCATCCAGGAAATATTGCAAAGCCCATCGATCTCGGAGGTAGAAAAGGTCCTAACCATATCAGGTCAGGATCAAGGATGGATGACTCCCATAATAAGCTACCTCAAGTCAGAGACACTTCCCATAGATAAGAATGAGGCAAAAAGGCTAATACGAGAAGCACAGTACTATACCATAGGGGGCGACATCTTATATAAGAGAGGGATCTCAACACCCCTCCTAAAATGTATGCTGACCTCCAATACAAGGGAAGTCCTGGAAGAAGTACACAGTGGTATGTGTGGCAACCACCTGGGGGCATTAGCTCTTTCCAAAAAGGTACTCCGAGCTGGGTTCTTCTGGCCAACCTTGCAAAAGGAAGCAACAGAGTTCGTCAAAACGTGCCCACCATGTCAGAAGCATGCTAACTTCCATATTGCTCCACCAGAGGAGCTCATCAATGTTACGTCGCCCCGGCCATTCGCAAAATGGGGGCTCGACCTCCTTGGACCCTTCCCCTTGGGGTCAGGACAAGTCAAGTTCCTCATTGTAGGAATAGACAATTTCACAAAATGGATTGAGGCAGAACCCTTAGCTAATGCCACCGCCCAAAGAAATCGAAAATTTCTATATAGAAACATTATCACAAGGTTTGGGGTCCCTTACTCCATCACCATAGATAATGGCACTCAGTTCACTGATACAGTTTTAGGACTTTGGTAGCTGACTTGAAAATAAAGCACAAATTCGCATCTGTAGAACACCCGTAAGCCAACAGACAGGCAGAAGCCACCAATAAAGTCATACTGGCTGGGTTAAAATGGAGACTACAGGACGCAAAGGGAGCTTGGGCTGAAGAGCTCCCACAAGTCCTATGGGCATATTGGACAACACTACACTCCACCACAGGAGAATCACCCTTTCGACTTGCTTACGGGATGGAGGCAATGATTCCAGTGGAAATAGAAGAAAGATCCCCCAGAGTAATCCTCTATAATGAAGAGGCCAACTCCCAAGTTCAAAGGGAGGAGCTCGACCTACTTCCAGAAGTCCGAGAAGGAGCTCGGATTAGAGAGGAAGCGTTAAAGCATCGAATGGATTCAAGGTATAATCAGAAGGTAGTCCGACGAAGTTTTGTCACCAACGACCTCATCTTAATCCGAAATGACATCGGAGCAGGTCGATCAGGAGAAGGGAAGCTAGCAGCTAACTGGAAAGGACCTTACCGGGTTGTAGAAGTACTGGGAAAAGGTTACTACAAGGTGTCCGACCTCGAGGGGCGAGAGCTACGAAGGTCATGGCACGCCTGTAACCTAAGAAGGTACTATAGTTAGAAAATAACAAAAGATCTTAGGTCAGGGTGCACTCTTTTTCCTAAAAAGGTTTTTTAATGAGGCGCCAGGCCAAGATCTACAAAATTGCCCGACCTAGAAGGGTAAGCACTCATATGTATACACTCTTGTTTATATTTCTATCTGTTATTATCATTTGAATAAAGTTTTTCAGATTCCCTAAAAATTTTCCTACCAAGACGCATTAATCTAAGCTCATAAAACAAATTCATCGCCCGATTACAAAGAGGTCGGCAAGGTGAAAACCAAATTCATCGTCCGATTACAAAGAGGTCGGCAAGGTGAAAACCAAATTCATCGTCTGATTACAAAGAGGTCGGCAAGGTGAAAACCAAATTCATCGCCCGATTACACAGAGGTCAGCAAGGTGAAAGCGATAAAAGCAGATTAATGCAAGAAGTTATAAAAAGTAACCCATAGAAAGTGACCTGACGAGGTCTGACTAAAAATGGATTACTAAAAATAACTTAAGAAGACCCGACAGAGAAGTCGGACCAATGAAAGGATCACTAAAAAGGGACAAAGACATCTCCCAAAGGCCAAAAGAAAGGCCAGGAATGCTTTGCTAAAAGGTACGAAGTCTTGAAAAAGACACTACTTAAAAAGCAAACGCACAAAGAAAAACGGCGCTAAAAAGTCATCTAAACAAACTATAAAGAAAAGGTTCCCCTTGGAACACTACCTGAAAAGTTGTTGGAATATGACTAAAAAGCCCGGACTGTGAAGCCAGATAGGACGACGTCAGCTAAAAGCGCGATCCAAAGAAACAAACTCAAGAAGAGAACGAGTCAAAAGCCAAAAAGGTTGAAAACAACTTAAGGCTCAAAGGCGCTTAGCTGAAAGGGGAACAACTCCGCTCAAAGAAGGCGCGACCTCAAAACAAGGCTACAAAAGTTGTTCGAAACTAAAAAGGTTCTGTGTGAAAGAACACTAAAAAGTTATCGGACAAGACTGCCCAACTTGATACGAGGTTAATCAGCACCAAGTCAAAGTGAAGCAAGACCCCCAAAGGCAAGGGTGGAAAACTCACCCAAAGGAGGTCAGACTGGAACATACTTAAGTTCGAAGGGTTGCAAAAAAAAAAAAAAGTAAAGCCCCAAATGTGTAGCAAGATACAGCTATCATGATAAAAACATTAAAAGACTCAAAAGGCCACCTGAAAGGCGGCCTCAAGAGTTTAAAGTGTTTTGTTTTTTCCAAAATAAAGTTGCTAAGCAAAGCAACCGAGTGTCAAAGAGGTCAACCACATAAAAAGCTATAAAAACAAGTCTCAAAAGTCCACAAGTCGGACTATAATATAAGTGTAGAAAAGCTATAAAGCATTCAAATTTTCCCCAGTAGAAGCATCCTGGGCTAAAGGAGGAGGAATGGTCGATGTTTCGAGGGTTACCTAAAACTGTAGGTCGATCTCGGACGAGATCTTTTGTGCTGGTCAGAGCTGACGTGTCCGACTTGTGGGTGGTGGCCGGAGCTGTCGTGTCCGACTTGTTGGACTAGGAGTGCTGCTGATCCTTGATCACCGGAGGGTGGTAGTACCTACAAGAGACTCTGATGCTTAAGTTAGCACGGGTTTTAAGCAGGTTTTTAGTAGAATCAGAGTATGAGTTATACCTGGGTGCTCAGTGTATTTATAATAGTGTGGAGTGACCTTTCTGGAGATAAGATAGTTATCTTATCTTATCTTTTAGTGAAGTCATCTTATCTTTAAGGGGAACCGCCTTTATCCTTTAGATTGGGCTGTGTTCCTTCGTTTGGGCCTGCTTTTGGGCTCCTCTGGCGATTTGGCCGAACTCTTTGTGAAGAGTTCGGTAATGGGCCAACCTTCGAAGAGGTCGGTCATGGACCAACCTTCCAAGAGGTCGGCCAACCTGGTCCTTTATAGCTCGAACCGATGTATGAACAGTGCCCCTGCTTGAGTTCGGTCTTTCTTTTGAGGTCGTATTTTCATTAGACTTTTGACCTCTTCTGGAGAAGCCGAGCTTGAGCATTCTTTGTTGGTCTTTGTTTGTAGAACTTCCCTTTAGTGGCATTAAATGCGGAACATTTCTCTTTATAGCGCGCGTTTTGCATTTTCTTGGAAACGTGCGAGGGTTTACAAACCCCTTTCACCATTTCCTTTGCTTCCCACTTCTCTTTTTATTTTGAATCTTTTCAAAGAGCCTCTCTCTTTCCGTTTCTCTTCTCCTTGCTCACTGTAACTTCTCCTTTCTCCTTACTTCCTCTGTTTCTGTGCTTTCGTGATTTCCTTTCCCTTACTCGAGAAGGCAATCATTGGCGTTGCTTTGGTTGTTGCTTCAGCCTCTTGATCATTTTATCATTCCCTCTTCACTGGAGGTTGGTTTTCTGTCTTCCTCTCTTTCTTTCACGCCGTTATTTTTATGTTGGTGTTTGTTTGGTCATGAAAAGTTTTGATTTTTGTGTCGGTAACATTTGAAGTTTTGAATCCCTTCTGCGTCGTTTGTGCCTGAAGATTTCTTCGATTTGTATGAATCGCCATTTTGTCGGAGAAGGATTTGATCTTTTTCTGTTTGTAGTCTTGAAGTAGTGAACTGTTGATTTCAAAAAGGTTGAATCTTTCCTGATGATTTCTGCGTGGTCTTGTTTGATGTTGATGGTTTGCTGTTGTGGATGATCTCCTTTAGATGTGATGAAAATCCCTTTGTTGTAAAAAGATCGTAACTTTAGTGACTTTTTGTGATTTATGACTTTCTTGCAGAGTGTTGCTATTAAAGGAGGGTTTGTTTTCTTGTTGAGAGATGTCGGGGTGTAGGCTGTAGATTTTTCTTGAATCTCTACTCTGTTATTGCCTCCAAAGGATGCCCCTGGGCCTTGGTGTGAGTCCTGGGGTTTCCTTTCGCTGCTGTATCTGACTTCTAACATTTGTATGCTTTAGTCCGAATTATATCCATATTTGTCTGAGCTATTTTCTTGATTTTCCCGAGCTGTTCGATTAGTAACCCATTTTCCTTTTTCTTACTGTAGGACTAGTTGACCCATGTCTTCTCGCAAAAATATTGTCGAGACATCCTCCAAAGTCCCCGAGGGCATGTCTGACTAGCTGGACTCCCTCGTCTTGCTGTGTGTTTCTGTGGTTAACTTTGAATACTGCGTGCAGCTTAGGAAACATCACCGGATTTATAGTAGTAGAGATCAGGAGAAGAACTACGAGTTGGTAGCGCTTGACCCTGACGAGAGGGTTTGTTTTCCTTCTCCGCCCTAGGGGGAACGTCCATTCTTTTTCGCTTATGACTACTTTTTTAGCTAAATGAACATTACTATTCCTTTTACCTCCTTCGAGACCAACTTGTTGTGGTCCTGTAATGTAGCTCCATCCCAACTCCATCCGAACTCATGGGGTTTTATAAAGATCTTTCAGTTGTTGTGTCAAGAACTGGATGTCAAGCCTTCTCAAACCCTCTTTCTTTACCTCTTTGTTTTGACTAAACCTGTGATTTCTGCAAAAAAGAAGGTTTCCTGAATTTCTTTCCGATCTGCACAAGGGAAGAAAGTATTTTCTATGTATGATGAGTCCTTTAGGGACTTTAAGAACTATTATTTCAAGGTCCGAGCTGTTGAGGGAGCTCGGCCTTTTTTCTTAGAGCCGAATAATGAACCTGCCTTCCCCTTATGTTGGCAAAAGAATGTTGTAGTATCTAGGTATTCGTGGGAGATGCTAGATGAGGTCGAACAGTCTTTTGTGAATGTGTTGGAGGAGAATTGGGGGCAACCTCCCCATCTCGACACAAAGAAGTTTTTAGGGGATCCTTCACTTCTCCGAGCTGAGCTGGGTAGTGGTCGACTTCTTTTTACTTGTTTATCTTGTTAATTTTGTTCCTTTTCTTCCAATTTGTAACTTGGCTTTTGCTGGTCCCTTTTTGTTTTTCAGAGATGACGAAGACTTCGGATTCCATGAAGGCCTTTAAGAAGGCGAGGAAAGCTACAGCTGCCCAGAACATCTCGGCCAGGGCTGCTAGGGAAGGAGCTTCTCAGGTCCCTCCTAAGAAGCCGACCTCGAGCACTTCTGGGCCGAGGAGGGTGATCCCTACTCCTCAGGTCCATTTGGTTGATCCTCCCCAAACTTCTGTTGCTACCTCTTCTCCTACTGCCGGCCCTCCTCCAAAAAGACAGAAGACTGTTGAACCTTTTGACCTCGACGCCCCTGACTTTGATGTTGTGGGGTTTGTTGACAACCAAATCGCCCCTTATGGCCGACTTTCTATGAACGACGTGTCCATTCTTCACCACCTGGATTTCATCACCCGAAGTAGTGTTAAGATGGCACACATAGGTCAGCGTTGTTCCGAACTGCTCAGGATATCCCAGTTCATGCAACGAAGGCCTTTATGGAGGAGGCCAAGTCGGAATTCGACAGGATCAAGGGGTTGAAGGATGAGCTGGATGCCAAAGTGGCCAAGTTGGAGCTGGACTTGGAGAATGAGAAGGCTTGGGCTACTGCGGCTGTGGCTTCTGCAACTCTGGCTGAAGAGATGACGCAGAAGCATAAGGAGAGCTATGTCCGTGCTTATGGCGAGCTTCTAGAGGCCAGGGAGAGGTTGGACTCGGTTCAAGCTGATTATACTGAGCTTCAGGGCCATCTTATGGGCAGTGTGACTGACGCTTACGAGAACTTGAAGGCTCAGGTCCGAGTTCTAGCTCTCGAGCTCGACCTGAATCTCTTCAGTTTGGACAATATTGTGGAGAATGGTAAGATCGTCCCTACCTCGGATGAAGATGATGATGAAGGTCCTCCTCCCGAGCCGCCAGTCAAAGGTTCTGTTGCTCTGACTTCTCCAACTCCTGTTGCCGAGGTTAGCCATCCTGAGTCCGACCCTGATGTCCAGATCTTGAATCGGGATGATGGAACTGTAGATGCAATTCCTACAAAGATCATTCTTCCCTCACCGACTCGGGATGCCGCTACTGAGGAGAATTTGGACCCTTGATATTTTTTTTTTCTTTGATGTATTTTAGTATAGCCCGATCTGTGGGCCTTTGAACTCTAGTTTCTGTAGATCGTAGTTGTTTGACTTTGACATTTTAGTTGCTTTCCTTTAGCAACTTTATTTAGAAAAACAAACGCTTTTGAACTCTTGAGGTTGCCTTTCGGGTGGCCTTTTGAGTCTTTATTATAGTAGCTCTTGTTTCTTCTTAGTATGTTTATTTGCAACTTTTTAGCACTTCTGGGAATCTTTAGAGTGTTGGAGTCTTGCTGTCTGACCTCTTTTGATTTCCTTTGTGTTTGTTTATTTGCTGCTTTAGCCGAAGTGACCTCTAAGGCTAGCTTCGTTCGGCTGTTCTTTTTAGTATTCTCATGGAACACTTGTAATTTGATTTTGGTGAGGTCGTGGCTTTTTGGGTCGAGCTGTGTCCCTTCTAGCGCATGCCTTCTGTTGGTCAGTTTCTTTTGTCGAACCTTCTCGAGTTATTTCTAGCAATCCATTTTTAATTGGACCTCGCCAGATCTCTTTTTATGGATTTACTTTTTATAACTCGGTCGCCTCACTTGGCTTGGGCTGACTTCTTTATGTCGGTCCCTTCTAAGTTATTTCTAGTAATCCATTTTTAGTCAGGGCTGGCCAGGCCTCTTGCTATGGATTACTTTTTATAACTTTTTGTTGCTTTGATCAGTCTGGTCTGACTTCTTCATGTTAATCCATCCCAACTTATTTCTAGCAATCCATTTTTTCTCAGACCTCGTCATGCCTCTTTCTATGGATTACTTTTTATAACTTTTTGTCACTTTGGTCGATTAGTCCGACTTCTTCGTGTCGGTCCGTTCTAAGTTATTTCTAGTAATCCATTTTTAGTCAGGGCTGGCCAGGCCTCAGCTATGGATTACTTTTTATAACTTTTTCGACTTTGTCGTGATCGGACGGTGAATTGCTGACCTGTAGCTTTGTCTTGATTGAGCAGTGAATGTGGTTTTCACTTTGCCGACCTTTGTCAAAATCGGATGATGAATTCGGTTTTCATCGTGATCGGGCGGTGAATTTGGTTTTCACCTTGCCGACCTGTAGCTTTGTAATCGGGCGATGATTTTTTGCGCTCAGATTAATGCGTCTTGGTAGAGATACTTTGTAGAAAATCTGGAAAACTTTATTCAAAAATAGAAAATAGGCATATAGAAGAAAATATATACATGTGGGTGCTTACCCTTCTTAAGTCAGGTAATTTTGCAGATCTTGGCTTGGTGCCTCGTTAAAAAATCTTTTCAGGAAAAAGAGTGCATCTTTAACCTAAGATCTTTTATTACCTCCTAACTATAATACCTTCTTAGGTTGCAGGCGTGCCATGATCTTGGTAGCTCTCACCCCTCGAGCTCGGACACCCTATAGTAGCCTTTTCCCAGTACTTCTGTAACTCGGTAGGGTCCTTTCCAGTTAGCCGCCAGCTTCCCCTCTCCAGGTCGACTTATTCCGATATCATTTCGGATTAGGATGAGGTCGTTGTTGGCAAAACTTCGTTGTACTAACTTCCAATTGTATCTTGAGGCCATTCGACGCTTTAACGCCTCTTCCCTGATCCGAGCTCTTTCTCATATTGCTGGAAGTAGGTCGATCTCTTCCCTTTGAAGTTGGGAGTTGGCCTCTTCACTGTAGAGGATCATTCTAAGGGATCCTTCTTCGACTTCTACTGGGATCATTGCCTCCATTCTGTAAGCCAGTCAGAAAGGTGATTCCTTTGTCGTGGAGTGGGGAGTTGTCCGATATGCCCATAGGACTTGCGGGAGCTCTTCAGCCCAGGCTCCCTTTACATCCTGTAATCTCCGTTTTAACCCGGCTAATATGACTTTGTTGGCAGCTTCTGCTTGTCCATTAGCCTGGGGGTGTTCTACGGACGTGAATTGGTGCTTTATTTTCAAGTCGGCTACCAATTTTCTAAAGCCTGTGTCTGTGAATTGAGTGCCATTGTCTATGGTAATGGAGCAAGGAACCCCAAACCTTGTGACAATGTTTCTATATAGGAATTTCCAACTTCTTTGAGCAGCAGCATTAGCTAAGGGCTCTGCTTCAATCCACTTTGTGAAATAATATACCCCTACGATGAGGAACTTGACCTGTCCCGATCCTTGGAGGAAGGGCCCGAGGAGGTCAAGTCCCCATTTTGCAAATGGCCAAGGTGAGGTAACGCTGATGAGTTCCTCTGGTGGGGCGATGTAGAAATTAGCATGTTTTTGACATGGTGGACATGTCTTCACGAACTTTGTTGCTTCCTTTTGCAAAGTCGGCCAAAAGAATCCGGCTTGGAGTACTTTTTTGGCGAGAGGTCGTGCTTCGAGATGGTTGCCACAGATGCCACTGTGTACTTCTTCTAAAACCTCTTTTGTGTTGGAGGTAGGCACACATTTTAATAGGGGTGTTGAGATCCCTCTCCTGTATAGGATGTTGTTTATGATGGTGTAGTATTGTGCCTCTCGCTTTAACCTCTTTGCCTCCTTCTTATCTGTGGGGAGTATCTCTGATTTGAGGTAGCTGATTATGGGAGACATCCATCCTTGATCCTGACCTAATATGGCTAGGACCTTTTCTTCCTCCGAAATTGATGGGCTTTGCAGTATTTCCTAGATGAGGCTTCTATTATTGCCTCCTGGTTTGGTGCTGGCTAGTTTTGAGAGTGCATCAGCTCGAGCATTCTGTTCCCGAGGTATGTGGCATACCTCATATTCCCCAAGTTGTCCGAGCTGTTCCCTGGTTTTGTCCAAGTACTTTTTCATGGCAGGGTCCTTAGCTTGGTAGCTTCTTGCTATTTGTGAGGTGACTACTTGTGAATCGCTGAAGATGATAAGTTTTTGAACTCCAACCTCCTTAGCCAGTCTCAAACCAGCTAGTAAAGCCTCATATTCGGCCTGGTTGTTTGAAGCAGGGAATCCGAATTTGAGGGAGAGTTCGATTTGGGTTCCCTGATCGCTTTCTATTATCACACATGCACCACTTCCGGTTTTGTTTGAAGAGTCGTCCACGTAGAGATTCCCTTTTGTGGGAGTTCCCGGGGTGTCAGCGTAATCTGCAATGAAGTCGGCCAGATACTGTGATTTGATGGCTATCCGAGCTTCATATCGAAGATCGAATTCGGCTAACTCGACTGCCCACTGTAGGATTCTTCCAGCTAAGTCTGTTTTCTATAGGATGCCTTTTATGGGCTAGTTGTTCCGAACTCTGATAGTGTGAGCTTGAAAGTATGGGTGGAGTCGTCGAGAAGTGAGTATGAGGGCGTAGGCGAACTTTTCTATCTTTTGATAGTTTAGTTCGGCCCCTTGTAGAGCCTTGATGATGAAGTAGACGGGTTATTGCCCACTTTCGTCTTCTCTGACTAGTGCTGAGGCTATTGCCCGACTTCCCACTGCAAGGTATAATATGAGTTCTTCACTTTCCCGTAGTCTGGTAAGAATGGGTGGTTGCCCCAAGAATTTTTGAAATCTTGGAAGGTTTGTTCGCACTCCGTTGTCCTTTTAAAACCTCTCTCCCTTCTTTAATATACATCTTTGAGGTGTCTTTTGCGAGATGATTTAGAGATCCCTCCACCTGCGAATCCTCCATTTATCATATGAACATGTCTCTCAGGGGCGTGAGGTGGACGTTCAACTCGTCCGACCTCTTCGGTGTGAGGTGGACGTTCAACTCGTTGATGAACGGAAAATTGTATGGTATAGAATTTCACTAATGAAGTCTCGTTGCAAGCATAGTTTCTAAACCAACAAGAATCCTTTCATACAAAAATTTGGTTGTCACTAGTATAAACCACTATAAAGATAACCGAAGTATTCAAACCTCGGGTTGTTCTCCCTAGGAATTGCAAACAAATGTTCTTGTTATTGGCTATGGAGTATGTTTTAGGGTTTTTGAGGTAAGAAACAAGAATTGTAAATTGCAAAGGAAATAAACCAACAATTAAGAAAGCTCTTGGCAAGGTGTGAGAACTAGAAGTCCTATCCTAGCTATCCTTATCAATTGTGATGAGAATTGTTCATTGCTCCTACTTAGTTAACCTCTAACCATGGAGGAAAGTCAAGTGGATGAATTAACTTGATTCCATAAATCCTAGCCAACTCATAATGAAAGACTAGCTTTAGTGGCATTCAAGTCAATTAGCAACTTCTAATTATCAATCAACAAAGGAGTTTGATAACTCAAGTGTCACTAATTACTCAACCAAAGCCAAGAGGAACAAAATCTAACTAATAGCTAGAAGAGACATTTCATCAAACACATAAAAGGCAATAAAAGTAAACAACATGAATTGCAAGAATTAAAGAGAGATCTAACTGCAATGGCAAGAGATCAATAATAGAAAAGCAAAACAATTATGAAACAACAAAGAACTTACCAATTGCATTGAAGAAGAAATGTAGATCTACAAAAGAAAGTTCATAAACTACAACTAACAATACAAAGGAATTACAAGAGAAGAAGAATTCTACAACTACAAGAGAATAATTAAAGATGAAAGAGGAAATTAAGCAAGAGAAGAAGAAGTAGATCTAGATCTAAACCTAATCCTAATTCTAGAGAGAAGAGAGAGCTTCTCTCTCTAGAAACTAACTAAAAGCATGTGAAAACTAAACTAAAACTAACTAAGTGTCTAAGTGTCTCATCCCTTTTCAATCCTTGGGTTAAATAGCATCAGAAATGAGTTGGATTGAGCCCAAAATGCTTCAGAAATCCCTAGCCACGAGTTGCAATTAGTGAATCACGTGCCATCACCGACGCGTACACGTACAGTGTGCGTGCGCGTCTCTGAATGCTAAACAAATATGGCAAATTTTATATCATTTTGAAGCCCTGAATGTTAGCTTTCCAACGCAACTAGAACCGCCTCATTTGGACCTCTGTAGCTCAAGTTATGATCTATTAAGTGCGAAGAGGTCGGGCTTGACAGCTTTACGATTCCTTCATTTCTTCATGAGTTCTCCGTTTCTACATGCTTTTTCTGCATTCCCTCAATCCAATCTTTGCCTCCTAAACCTGAAATCACTTAGCAAACATATCAAGGCATCTAATGGAATCAAGGTGAATTAAATCTAGCTATTTTAAGACCTAAAAAGCATGTTTTCACTCTTAAGCACAATTAAAGGAGAATTTACAAAATCATGCTATTTCCTTAGATACATGGGAGAAAAGTTGACAAAACCCTCTAAATTCAACACAAGATAAACCCTAAAAATGGGGTTTATCACTCGTCCGACCTCTTCGGTTTGAGGTAGACGTTCAACTCGTCCGACCTCTTCGGTGTGAGGTGGACGATCAACTCGCCCGACCTCTTTGGTGTGAGGTGGACGTTCAACTCGCCTGACCTCTTTGGTGTGAGGTGGACGTTCAACTCGCCCGACCTCTTCGGTGTGAGGTGGACGTTCAACTTGCCCCACCTCTTCGGTGTGAGGTGGATGTTCAACTCGTCCGACCTCTTCGTCCCTTCTTCTTTTCATTGGTTCATCCGCTTTATTGGCTAAGTACCGATCTGATCGCCCTTCTCTTGTCAATTTCTCTATGACATTCTTTAGGTCGAAACACTCGTTGGTAGGTGATGACGGATATTTTATACGCTTTTTGGGGTTAATTTCATATAGTTTTTAGTATGTTTTAGTTAGTTTTTGGTATATTTTTATTAGTTTCTAGGCAAAATTCATATTTCTGGACTTTACTTTGAGATTGTGTGTTTTTCTGTGATTTCAGGTATTTTTTGGCTGAAATTGAGGGAGTTGAGCAAAGATTTGATTCAGGCTGAAAAAGGACTGCTGATACTGTTGGATTCTGACCTCCCTGCACTCGAAATGGATTTTCTGGAGCTACAAAACTCCAAATGGCGCGCTTCCAATTGCGTTGGAAAGTAGACATCTAGGGCTTTCCAGCAATATATAATAGTCCATACTTTTCTCAAGGATAGAGGACGTAAACTGGCGTTCAACGCCAGTTCTATGTTGCAGTCTGGCGTCCAACGCCAGAAACAAGTTAGGAGTTGGAGTTCAACGCCAGAAATGGATCCAAAGCTGGTGTTGAACGCCCAAAACAGCCTTATGCACGTGATTAGCGTAAGTCTCAGTCCTAGCACACACCAAGTGGGTCCCAGAAGTGGATTTATGCACCATCTATCATAGTTTACTCATTCTCTGTAAACCTAGGTTACTAGCTTAGTATTTAAACAACTTTTAGAGATTTATTTTGCATCTCATGACATTTTAGATCTGAACTTTGTACTCTTTGACGGCATGAGTCTCTAAACCCCATTGTTGGGGGTGAGGAGCTCTGCTGTGTCTCGATGAATTAATGCAAGTATTTCTGTTTTCCATTCAAACATGCGTGTTCCTATCTAAGATATCCATTCGCGCCTAATTATGGAGAAGGTGATGATCCGTGACACTTATCACCTTCCTCAGCCCATGAACGTGTGTCTGACAATCACCTCCGTTCTACATCAAATTGAATGAATATCTCTTAGATTCCTTAATCAGAATCTTCGTGGTATAAGCTAGATTGATGGCGGCATTCATGAGAATCCGGAAAGTCTAAACCTTGTCTGTGGTATTCCGAGTAGGATTCTGGGATTGAATGGCTGTGACGAACTTCAAACTCGTGAGTGCTGGGCGTAGTGACAGACGCAAAAGGATAGTAAATCCTATTCCGGTACAATTGAGAACCTGCAGATGATTAGCCATGCGGTGACAGCGCACTTGGACCCTTTTCACTGGAAGGATGGATGGTAGCCATTGACAACGGTGATCCACCAACACACAGCTCGCCATAGGAGGACGTGCGTGCTTGAACAAGAAGACAGAGGAAAGCAGAGATTCAGAAAACAAAGCATCTCCAAAACTCCAACATATTCTCCATCACTGCACAATAAGTATTTCATTCGCACTCTTTTATTTTCCACAATTTAAACTGATAAATATAATTGACTTCCTAACTAAGATTTACAAGATAACCATAGATTGCTTCAAACCAACAATCTCTGTGGGATCGACCCTTACTCACGTAAGGTATTACTTGGACAACCCAGTGCACTTGCTGGTTAGTGGTACGAAT
The DNA here is from genome assembly GCF_003086295.3 of Arachis hypogaea. Taxonomy (NCBI): domain Eukaryota; kingdom Viridiplantae; phylum Streptophyta; class Magnoliopsida; order Fabales; family Fabaceae; genus Arachis; species Arachis hypogaea. The sequence continues at coordinate 126,980,550 of NC_092046.1, forward strand.
TGTGAAAAGTGTGATTCACAATTTGTGCACCAGTAGGATATCCGTAGATTCGGTGGTACTCGCAGTATTCTGTCCGATTTCCTCCTCCCTTCTTTGCTTTTGATTGGGCGAGGTGGTGGGATCTTCTCAGTGTGGCATATTTCTCGGTAAACATCCCCAAGAGACACCCGAAGAGGGGTGTAATTGTGGTATTTTCTAGGCTTCTCTCCGGGTTGATCTTCTTTTTTTTGTATCCTTGTCCCAAGATGGGTTAGGAGAATCCAGTTTTTGAGCTGTCTCCCAATCGGGAGTTCTCTTCCATATTGATATGTTTTTCCACCCTTTCTTGAACCTCGTTTAGAGATGTTGGGTACTTCTTGGATATTGAGTGGCTGAAAGGTCCTTCTCGCAGGCCATTGATGAGACCCATGATAGCTGCTTCTGTTGGCAGACTTTGTATGTCCAGACATGCTTTGTTGAATCTTTTCATGTAGTTGCGAAGACTCTCCCGATCTCCTTGCTTGATCCCTAATAGGTTTGGGGGTATGTTTGGCTTTGTCCTTCTGGATGGAGAATCTGGCAAGAAATTTTTTGGCTAAGTCGTCAAAACTTGTGATGGACCTAGGAGGCAAACTGTCGAACCACTTAATTGCTGTCTTTGTTAGGGTGGTTGAAAAGGCTTTGCATCGAATAACGTCTGAGGCGTCGGTGGGATACATTCTGCTTCTGTAATTGCTGAGATGATGGCTTGGATCGGAGGTACCGTCGTATGGGGTCATGTCGGGAGCTTTAAAATCCTTTGGAACTTTAGCCTTCATGATCTCCTTGGTGAAGGGATCTTGATCTTTGTGGGAGCTGTCATCGTGCCAGACTGAATGGTTTTGGTTTTGAGGTCGGCTTCGAGCTTTTGGAGCTTGTCCTCTAACTCTCGGCATCGCCTAGTTTCTCTCCGGCGGTTTCTTTCGGCTTTGCGCTGGTATTCGGCCTCCTGTTCAAGCTGCTTGAGACGATTCTGCTGTTCTCAGAGGGCTTCTAAGATTTTTGTATTTGGAGAATGCTTGTCTCCATTTGGTTGAAGTGTATCTTTCGGTGTGACGTCTGCGTTCTTATGCGGTGTTCTGTTTTTCAAATCAGAGTTGTGGTCGTTGTCAAGGTTGTCCGCCATGATGATGGAATGACTTCCAGGTTCCCCGGCAACGATGCTAATGTTCCGAGGGTTACCTGAAATTGTAGGTCGATCTCGGACGAGATCTTCTGTGCTGGTCAGAGCTGACGTGTCCGACTTGCGGGTGGTGGCTGGAGCTGTCATGTCCGACTTGTTGGACTGGGGGTGCTGCTGATCCTTGATCACCGGAGGGTGGTGGTACCTGCAAGAGACTCCGATACTTAAGTTAGCACGGGTTTTAAGCAGGTTTTTAGTAGAATCAGAGTATGAGTTATACCTAGGTGCTCCAGTGTATTTATAATAGTGTGGAGTGACCTTTCTGGAGATAAGAGAGTTATCTTATCTTATCTTTTAGTGAAATCATCTTATCTTTAGGGGAACTGCCTTTATCCTTTAGATTAGGCTGTGTTCCTTCGTTTGGGCCTGCTTTTGGGCTCCTCTGGCGATTTGGCCAAACTCTTTGTGAAGAGTTCGGTAATGGGCCAACCTTCGAAGAGGTCGGTCGTGGGCCAACCTTCCAAGAGGTCAGCCAACCTGGTCCTTTATAGCTCGAACCGATGTATGAACAGTCGAGATCGGGATAGCATCAACAATTTCATTCGACCGGCTTAGAATCTACACATCAGGCTCAGGCTCTGAATGGTTGACCTCTGAAGGTACGGAAGAGGCTGAAGCTGCTGAGGCCTTCCCTGGTGGTACAAGAGGAGGACCCTCATCTTCATCATCCGGGGCAGGCACAATCTTGCCATCCTCCACTACATTATCCAGACTGAAGAGAGTCAGGTCGAGCTCAGGAGCAAGAACCCGGACTTGGGCCTTCAAGTTCTCATAAGCATCAGTCACACTGTCCACCAGGTGACCCTGAAGCTCGGCATAATCAGCCTGGGCAGACTGAATCCTCTCTCTGGCCTCCAACAGCTCGCCATAAGTGCGAGTATAGCTCTCTTTATACTTTTTTGCCCCCTCCTCAGCTAGGTTTGCAACAGCCTCAGCAGCAGTAACTCGGGATTTCTCCCTTTCCACATCTAGCTCCAGCTTAATGACCTTATCATCAAGCTCATCCTTCAAACCCTTGATTCTATCAAATTCAAACTTGTCATTTTCCATAAAAGCTTTAGTGGCATGAACGGGAGACTCCATAACAACCCGCGATAAAGCCGCACCAATATTGGCCATCCGAATACTATCAGTTGTAACAAAATCAAGGTAATGAAGAATAGATACATCATCCAAAGGAATCTTACCATGGGGTGCAATTAGCTCGGTAGCGAAACCCACACCATCAAAGTCCTTGGCATTTAGATCATAAGAACCAAGAGTTTTTTGTTGCTTTGGGGGAGGACCAACAGCAGTAGGAGAGGAGGCAGCACCGGAAGTCGGCTAAAGAGGGTCAGAAGGAATCACACGGACCTGAGGAGTCGGAATGACCTTTCTCGGCCCAGAAGCATCCGAGGTCGGCTTTTTTGGAGGTAGTTGGGAAGCTCCTTCTCCAGAAGTCTTTGCTGTCAAATTCTGTGCAGCTGTTGCTTTCTTAGCCCTACGAAAAGCTTTCATGGAGTCCATAGATTTCACCATCTCTGAAAATAGAAACCAAGAAAACAAGTTACGATTAAGGAAGGGATAAATCAGCAAAAGCAAAAAGAAAGCTATTAAGAAAAGAAGTCGGCCACTACCCAGTTCATCACGGAGGAGGGAAGGATCTCCTAGAAACCTCTTCGTGTCCAGATGAGGAGGTTGATGGTATTTTTGTGGAAAAACGAATTTTCCAAAACACCTAAAACTAACCGGCAAGTGTACCGGGTCACATCAAGTAGTAAAACTCACTTAGAGTGAGGTCGATCCCACAGGGATTGATGGATCAAGCAACTTTAGTGGGTGATTAGTTTAGTCAAGCTAACATTGAAGTGAATTGTGTGAAATTGTAGCCAACAGAAAGTAAATGGCAATGAATTTAAAGATGCAGAATGTAAATTGGCAAGTAACTTAAAGAGCAAGAAATGTAAATTGCAAGAATCTTAAATGACAAGAAATATAAATTGCATCAAATATAAAGGGGAGTGGGGGCTGAAAATTAAAGAAAGCAATAGATAGAACTTAGAACAATTGCAGAGGAATTAAATTGCAGAAAAGTAAAAGGAATTGGGTGCCGGGAGCAATGTAAACAGAGAAGCAAAACTTCAGTGAATAAGAACTTAGAGCAATTGCAGGAACTGTAAATTGGAAGCAATGTAACAGAAAGTAAAAATGCTTGAAGAATGAAAACAGAAAGACTAATTCTTAATTTGCAGCAATTGAAAAGAAGGTTGAAGATCTCAGGGAATCAAAGAGACTAGAAAATAAGTCTAGATCTCACTCCCTTCCTAGATCCAACAGAGAACAAGATGCAGGAAATTAAAGATGAAAGCAATGAAGAGAACTTGATTCAAATCACAATTCACTTGAAAGTTTGCAGAAGAAGAACCAAGAGAAATCTTAGACCAAGAGGGAAACAGAATTCCTTCTCCCCTCAATCCAAGATTCAACTTCAAAGAAAGAAAAACTAGAAGAGGAAAAGCTCTCTATTCCTAATGCTTCCTAGTGGAGCCAGCCTCCCCTTCATGAGATGGAATTGATGCCTTTATATAGGCTTTACAAAGTGAAAATGAAAAATGAAATTGAAATTAAACAAATTACAATTAAAATAAATTCCTAAGCTATCTAATCCTTGTGCCATTCAGTGATGATGTGGGCTTTGCTTGCTTTGGATTTGAGGAGAAATGGGTTTGGTTGGCCTTGATTCAATTTGGAGAGGAATTGAATTTAAATGGAATTTTAGTTGAATTTTGACCCATGGGTGTTGCTCCCAGGGCAATGCTCGGCTCTCCAAGTGAGCGCAGCATTGGTGCTTGTTTCCTAGGCCCTTTTGGTGTGCGCAACAATGCTCCCTGGCTGTGTCAATTGCGCTTGTGTGTGCTAAGGAGTAGCGCTCAGCTCTCCAAGTGAGCTGAGCATTGGTACTTCCAAGGGGAGGTCCCAAGTTCAAACCTTGGTGGAGGCATTCTTGTGAGCCTTTTCCTTGCATTTTCTTGAGTGGGAGCCCGATAAAGCTCAGCTCACAAAGTGAACTGAGCGCTCCTTGCTTGCTTTCCTTGTTTTCCTTGTGTCTCCCCCTTCGAACCTTGGTGGTTGCACTTTGGTCTATTTTTGCTTATTTTTATCCCTTAAAGATGCATTTCGTTCGTGCCTCAATTTCATGCCAAATATGGGTTGTCATACATCGTTTGAAAGCTCTGAATGTCAGCTTTCTAACGTAACTGGAAGCACATCAATCGGACATCTGTAGCTCAAGTTATAGCCCTTTGAATGAGGCATGGTCATGCTGTGAGCGCCCAGATTTTAACTTAGCGAAAATTTTGCTTCCAAGCTCATCTTTGCATCAGGGTAATGCTCAGTTCACTTGGAGAGCTGAGCTTTGTATGCTGATTGCCTATTTTCCTTTTATTTGGTCACGGGCCACGCTTTTAAAAGCGTGGCCGAAGGCTCCAAAGTGTGCTCCAACTTCAAAGTGTTCCCCAAAGCTCTTTTTTTTTCCTTTTTAGCTTATTTTGTGCTTCTTTGCTTCTTTTTCTTCTTATTTCCTACATGATTTATAAAATTAAAAGATCAAAGAAATATACCAATTAAGTACAAAAGCATTCAATATTTAAGCACAAATCATTAATTTTTTGTATGAAAAAGCATAGAAAAACATGACATGGTGACATGTCATCACAACACCAAACTTAATCCTTGCTTGTCCCCAAGCAAGAAAAGAATCATGCAATAAAGATTGACAATCCAAGGTAAGAAGAATAGCAACTCAATGTTCATGGTTAGCTAGTTTTCTAAGCATGCTACAATCACAAAAGAGATGTAAATGATTGATGCTTCTATCTAGCTCAATTTATGAAATCTTTCTCTTATATTTCTTCCTTGAAACAAGCTTTTGATTTTCTTATTAGCTTCTCCTTTTGGGTGCTTTGCCCCATGAGTTGATAACAAAGCTACGACTTCTAAATGCTTTGTTTTCAAGTATTACCACTTGATACATAAGCACCACAAGCATTTAATTAGAGGACTTCATTAAGCTCATTTTTCTTTTCTTTTCTTGACTCTCTAATCATTGATGCTCAGAACCTTGAGCTTTGAGGGAGTGCTTTTGCACTTGAGCATAGCCTTGACTTCTAAGTGTTTTGTTTTCAAGCATTTGGCTTGATACATAAACACCACAAGTACTTAACAAATAAATTGCCATTGGTACTTAGAGCCTTCAGCTTTCTCATTCTTTCCCTTTTTCTTTTCTTGCTTTAATTGTATTTGCTTCTTCAAGGTTTTCATGACTTTCAAAAGATTTCACAAAATGTCCTAGATGAAAACTTCAATTAAATAAAATCCAATGCAATTGAGCAACAATTAATCATACTAGCTTTCCAAAACTTTTATGCACATGCTAAATTCTTCTTTAATTCCTTGTTTGTTTATGATCATGATACTTTACTGCTTTTGAATTCACAAAACTCAAGTTGATAGTCATAATGGCATGGCAACATGTTACAAATCAAGATTCAGGCTATGCTTATTCATACCATACATGTATACAGAGAAGATAAAGACAATCATGCAAAATAAAGTGCTGGAAACAAAGGAGAGGAAAAGGAACTTTACAACCTTGTAGTCCGTCTTCTTTACTTGGTGTCCTTTTCCTTCTATTCTTCCTTCTTCCCATACCAATACTCAGAATACTTGCTCATCCTCAAGCAACAATTAGAACAATAGCGATGGGGCTAAGATGAATCATGAGTGTCTTACACAATGAATTGTTAGTGGTACATGTGTTTTAAGCAAGCAAACTTAAAGATAACAATCAAGGCACAAGAGACAGAGACATTTTGATTGCAAACATAAGAAGGTGAGCACAATACATTGCATAAAAGATAAGTGGCACACCAAACTTAGTGTGACACTTTCACTTGGAATTAATGCAAGTATCGGTAAGGATTGGAAGAAAATTTTTGTTGCATAGCAACACCAAACTTAGAATGCAATCCTATGTCCATTTTATTTGAAATAAAACTAAAAGAAACTGTTGTATGTTAAATACAATCACCAAGCCAAGAATTTTGTCATGAATAAATCTCTCTTGGTGATGTATTAACAAACACAGTTAATAAAAGAAAGCATTAAAAACACGTGAATGAATAAAACAAAGAGGAAACTAAAATGTTAAACCAAAAGAGAGAAATAAAATTGCAGAGGCATTATGATTATGCAAACAAGTAGTGTTGCTTGAATAAATTGCATAGAAAAATAAGTGGCACACCAAACTTAGAATCTTGGTGTGTCACTTTCATTTTTGATTTGATGCAATCATCCAAAAAGATTGAAAACAATTTGTTGCAAGGCAACACCAAACTTAGAATGTAACCATATGCCAATTTATTGAATTTAAACAAAACAAAGAACGAAAACAAAGCAGAGAAGAGAAATTATACCTACGGTTGACATGTTGTTTACTTTCTTCCTCTTCTTCCAGTTTGTTAAGAGGAATGACTTCAAGGGAGGAGAAGATTCAGCTATTGCCCCCTGTCTTGGTTTCTTCTCAGCAAGCTTTCTTTTGTACATGGCTTGATTGAGCTTGCTTGCTATTGGTCCAGGGGTTGGATTGCTTGTGGTTGACCTCCTCTTGAATGTTGTCCTTGGTAGCTTGGTCACAATCTTCTTCTTGGTGCTTTTATTAATTGCCTTCACTTCCTTGAATCCAAGTCTTGGTGGTTGTGTGATCGTTGGAGTCTTCTTGTCATCAAGAGCCTCTTGTATTGGTGGTTCCCTGATCTCTTCCTCTGTGCACTTCTCTACTTCACTTGAGTGTGAATTCTCTTGAGTATCTTCCTCCATTTCTTCTTCATGATTTTCCATTAATTCCTTTGGGAGGGGAATTTCATGTTCCTCTATCACCTCAATTAGCTTTCGTGAATGTAAAATCCTTGGCTCATGTTCCTCATCCTTCATTGCAATTTCACTTGACACAGGGACCTTTTGTTCTTGTTTTTCCACTTCCTCACCCACAAATTTGTCTTCATCCTTGCTGTTTGATGGTTCTAAGTTCCTCTTTGTTTGCTCTAAGGGCCCATTCATCTTCTTAAAGAGGATTTCTTTCCAGGATTGGGATTGTGTGTATCTTTTCACGAGTTTTTTGTGTATTTTAATGGCTTGGCATTGACTTTCTAAGGGTTCTCTGGACCATTGAAGGTAATCCTCTGCTAGTTCAAGAGATGAAGGTTGAGAGTAATTCTGGTGACATGGATATGTTGGGGTGAAGTTGTGTTGAGGGGTGTGGAATGAGTTGTGTGATTGATGGGATGACTTGTATGGATTTTGGAGGAAACTTTGTGTTGAGGCATAATCAAGTGATGAAGAACTTTCAACTGAGAAACTGGGACGTGAGGGTGGATGCTCTTTCATTCCTTGGTGATACTTCCATCCACCATGAGGATAATGATATGAATCATTTTGTGGTGGTGGTTGGTATCCCATAAAATTTTCTTGCTCATCTTATGTCTCTGAAGCAAATCTCCATGAGTTGGAGTGCTCAGAATGTGTATTCTCTTGGTGATATTCCCAGCCACCATTAGAGATTGGTGATGGTGGGTAATATCCCATAAAATTTGTTTGATCATAAGATGAGTTGAACTCCATTTGAATTTTGGAAAACACAACACCAAGGAAAATTGAAATTACTCATATCAAAGATGAGAATTTCTTAGTGAGGCAAAAACTCAAACACCTTGGTTTCAATCTAAAACAGAAAACAAAAATAAAGAAAATGCTTGATCTAGACTTCTCACCCACTTAATCATTGTTGATCTAAATCAATCCCCGGCAACGGCGCCAAAAACTTGATGGTATTTTTGTGGAAAAACGAATTTTCCAAAACACCTAAAACTAACCGGCAAGTGTACCGGGTCGCATCAAGTAGTAAAACTCACTTAGAGTGAGGTCGACCCCACAGGGATTGATGGATCAAGCAACTTTAGTGGGTGATTAGTTTAGTCAAGCTAACATTGAAGTGAATTGTGTGAAATTGTAGCCAACAGAAAGTAAATGGCAATGAATTTAAAGTTGCAGAATGTAAATTGGCAAGTAACTTAAAGAGCAAGAAATGTAAATTGCAAGAATCTTAAATGACAAGAAATATAAATTGCATCAAACATAAAGGGGAGTGGGGGCTGAAAATTAAAGAAAGCAATAGATAGAACTTAGAACAATTGCAGAGGAATTAAATTGCAGAAAAGTAAAAGGAATTAGGTGCCGAGAGCAATGTAAACAGAGAAGCAAAACTTCAGTGAATAAGAACTTAGAGCAATTGTAGGAACTGTAAATTTGAAGCAATGCAACAGAAAGTAAAAATGCTTGAAGAATGAAAACAGAAAGACTAATGCTTAATTTGCAGCAATTGAAAAGAAGGTTGAAGATCTCAGGGAATCAAAGAGACTAGAAAACAAGTCTAGATCTCACTCCCGTCCTAGATCCAACAGAGAACAAGATGCAGGAAATTAAAGATGAAAGCAATGAAGAGAAATTTGATTCAAATCACAATTCACTTGAAAGTTTGCAGAAGAAGAACCAAGAGAAATCTTAGACCAAGAGGGAAACAGAATTTCTTCTCCCCTCAATCCAAGATTCAACTTCAAAGAAAGAAAAACTAGAAGAGGGAAAGCTCTCTATTCCTAATGCTCCCTAGTGGAGCCAGCCTCCCCTTCATGAGATGGAATTGATGCCTTTATATAGGCTTTACAAAGTGAAAATGAAAAATGAAATTGAAATTAAACAAATTACAATTAAAATAAATTCCTAAGCTATCTAATCCTTGTGCCATTTAGTGATGATGTGGGCTTTGCTTGCTTTGGATTTGAGGAGAAATGGGTTTGGTTGGCCTTGATTCAATTTGGAGAGGAATTGAATTTAAATGGAATTTTAGTTGAATTTTGACCCATGGGTGTTGCTCCCAGGGCAATGCTCGGCTCTCCAAGTGAGCGCAGCATTGGTGCTTGTTTCCTGGGCCCTTTTGGTGTGCGCAACAATGCTCCCTGGCTGTGTCAATTGCGCTTGTGTGTGCCAAGGAGTAGCGCTCAGCTCTCCAAGTGAGCTGAGCATTGGTACTTCCAAGGGGAGGTCCCAAGTTCAAATCTTGGTGGAGGCATTCTTGTGAGCCTTTTCCTTGCATTTTCTTGAGTGGGAGCCCGATAAAGCTCAGCTCACAAAGTGAACTGAGCGCTCCTTGCTTGCTTTCCTTGTTTTCCTTGTGTCTCCTCCTTCGAACCTTGGTGGTTGCACTTTGGTCTATTTTTGCTTATTTTTAGCCCTTAAAGATGCATTTCGTTTGTGCCTCAATTTCATGCCAAATATGGGTTTCCATACATCGTTGGAAAGCTCTGAATGTCAGCTTTCCAACGTAACTGGAAGCACATCAATCGGACATCTGTAGCTCAAGTTATAGCCCTTTGAATGAGGCATGGTCATGCTGTGAGCGCCCAGATTTTAACTTAGCGAAAATTTTGCTTCCAAGCTCATCTTTGCATCAGGGTAATGCTCAGCTCACTTGGAGAGCTGAGCTTTGTATGCTGATTGCCTATTTTCCTTTTATTTGGTCATGGGCCACGCTTTTAAAAGCGTGGCCTAAGGCTCCAAAGTGTGCTCCAACTTCAAAGTGTTCCCCAAAGCTCTTTTTTTTTTTCCTTTTTAGCTTATTTTGTGCTTCTTTACTTCTTTTTCTTCTTATTTCCTACATGATTTATAAAATTAAAAGATCAAATAAATATACCAATTAAGTACAAAAGCATTCAATATTTAAGCACAAATCATTAATTTCTTGTATGAAAAAGCATAGAAAAACATGACATGGTGACATGTCATCAGAGGCTCCCCTCAGTTCTCCTCTAACACACTCACAAAGGCCTGCTTGACCTCATCCAAACTTTCCCAAGAATACTTAGTAACTACTACATTCTCTTGCCAACATAAGGGGAAGGTGGGCTCATTGTTCTCATCCAAGAAAAAAGGGTGAACACCCTCAACAGCTCGAACCTTGAAATAGTAATTCTTAAAGTCCTTAAAGGACTCATCAAACATAGATAACACTTTCCTCTCTTGAGTAGCTCAGAATGAAATCCAGGAAGATTTCTTCTTAGCTACCCCAGGCTTTGTCAGCACAAAAAGATACAGAAAGAGAGTTACGGTAGGTCGGACACCCAACTCCTGACACAACAATTGAAAAATATTTATAAAACCCCATGAGTTCGGATGGAGCTGAGAAGGGGCTACATTACAAGACCACAACAGGTCAGTCTCGAAGGTGGAAAAAGGGATGGTGATACTCATTTGACTAAAAAAGTAGTCATAAGCATAGAAAAAGGGCGTTCCCGCTGAGTCAAAGAAGGAAAACTAACCCTCTCCTCAGGGTCAGGCGACACCAGTTCATACTTCTTCTCTTCATCCCTATCACTACAAATTCTATGGAATCTCCTAAGCCTTATACAGTACTCGGGATCAGCCACTGTAACACACATTAGGACTATAGAGTCCAGCCAGTCAGACATGCCGTCAGGGATCTTGGTAGACATGTAAACAATATTTTTTTGGGAAGACATACGGCAAACTATACCTACATCAAAGGAAGATAACAGGGGTCACTACTAAACAACTCGGACAAAATCAAAAAAGAGAAAGAACAACCAATAAATAGAGGTGGGGCAACAAAAAGGGCACCCTTAGCAGTAACCCAGGGGCACCCTTTGGAGGCAACAACACAGCAAAGAAAAGGGAAAGCGACGCAAAAATCAGAAGCCCTAACTACCAGTAACCCCCTCGAAACATGCAAGGAATTCAACCTAAGCGCCAGCGTTTTTTCAAACAGCAAACAAAAGCAAAAGTCCCTACGAAAGCAAAACTACCAAGAAACCTAAAAGGCGCACATCTTCCTCAAACAGGAGCAGTAAAGAAAATCACAACATCGATCAAGCACAAAGAGGCAATCTCTTACAGAAAGAATCAAGCTTCTCAAGGCAAACACAATAAAAACCAAAACTTTGCAAACACGCAACAGTGAAAGCATACATGAAGATGACTATCGAAACGTAAAAAGGAAGGAAAATACCAACCTGTGGAAGAAGAGGGAACAAGCGCGAAGGGAAGAAGCAACGACGAATCCACACCAACAATCACTTTTGAGCAAAATAAATGGGAGGCAGAGAAAATAGACGAACGAAGCACCTCAGCAAATAACAATGCAAGGAGCGAAGAGAAAGGAAAGAAGAAACTAAAGACGATTCTTTAAATTTTAAAAATGCAAAAGAGGGAAAAGGGGAAATGGCAAAGGGAAATTAATAAGCTTTTAAACCCTCGCACGTTCCCAAGGAAGCGCAATGCGCGCTGCAATTAAGAAAGAAAGAAAACGCTTCGCATTCAAGGAATCCCAGCAGGAGTTATACAGGAGATCAACTAAAGGCAAAATGCTCGAGCACGACTTCCTCAAAGGGGTCGAAGTCCAAAAACACGACCTCAAGGGTAAGATCGAGCTCAAGCAGGGGCACTGTTCATACCCTGGGTCGAGCTATGCGACCCGGGCTGACTGAAGACACGAGCGACCAACCTCTTCATGTTGGATCGCCATCGACCTCTTCCTAAAGAGTTTAGCCAAATCGCCATAGAGGCCCAAGCAGGCCCAAACAAAGGAACAAAGCCCACTCTAAAGGCGGCTAAGCCCTAAAAGATAAGGCGGTTTCCCTAAAAGATAAGATAAAGTAACTAACTTATCTTAAAGGACACCCTGTACTACTATAAATACACTAGAGCACCCAGGTATAACTCATACTCTGATTCTACATAAAAAACCTGCTTAAAGCCCGTGCTAACATAAGCATCAGAGTCTCTTGCAGGTACCACCACCCTTCGGTGATCAAGGATCAGCAGCATCGCCAGATCCAGCAAGTTGGACACAGTAGCTCCGACCCCATCAGAAGATCTCATCCGAGATTGACCTTCAGTTTCAGGTAACTAGTGCACGAAATTGTGATCTCAATGGTGCCAACAACTTGGTACGCACAATTGTAATCTCAACACTTTCCTCACAACTTCGCACAACTAACCAGCAAGTGCACTGGGTCGTCCAAGTAATATCTTACGTGAGTAAGGGTCGAATCCCACGGAGATTGTCGGCTTGAAGCAAGCTATGGTCATCTTGTAAATCTCAGTCAGGCAGATTCAAATGGTTATGGGATTTTGATAATTAAAAGATAATAAACATAAAATAGAGATAGAGATACTTATGTAATTCATTGGTGGGAATTTCAGATAAGCGTATGGAGATGCGTATTCCTTCTGAATCTCTGCTTTCCTACTGCCTTCATTCAATCATTCATACTCCTTTCCATGGCAAGCTGTATGTTGGGGATCACCATTGTCAATGGCTACCTCCCGTCCTCTCAGTAAAAATGGTCCTCTATGGTTTCTGCACGGCTAATCAATTGTCAGATTTCTCGTCTCGGATGAAAAATACCAGGCACAGCTACCGCATGGCTAATCAGTCGTCGGTTCTCGATCGTGTCGGAATAAGATCCAATGATCCTTTTGTGCACTATCACTGCGCCCCACAGTCGCGAGTTTGAAGCTCGTCACAGTCATCCCTTCTCAGATCCTACTCGGAATACCACAGACAAGGTTTAGACTTTTCGGATCTTAGGAATGCTACCAATTGATTCTAGCCTATACCACGAAGATTCTAATCTCAGATTTAGATGCCCCATTGTCAGAGGGGAAACGATGTGAATCGTTGAAGAGAGATCCAAGAGATATGCATTCAAGCTTGTTTTCATGTAGAACGGAAGTGGTTGTCAGGCACGCGTTCATAAGTGAGAATGGTGATGAGTGTCACATAATCATCACATTCATCATGTTCTTGTGTGCGAATGAATATCTTGGAATAAGAATAAGCTCGAATTGAATAGAAAAACAATAGTACTTTGCATTAATACTCAAGGAACAGCAGAGCTCCACACCTTAATCTATGGTGTGTAGAAACTCCACTGTTGAAAATACATAAGTGATAATGGTGTTCATTGGTTTTGGCCCCAGAGGGGGAACCAGAATAACCAAGATCTCTAATACAATGAGAAAAAGTAATATTTATACTAAAACTAGTAGCTAGGGTTTACAGAGATAAATAAATGATGCAGAAATCTACTTCCGGGCCCACTTGGTGTGTGCTTGGGCTGAGTATTGAAGCTTTCACGTGTAGAGACTTTTCTTGGAGTTAAATGCTAGCTTTGGTGCCAGTTTGGGCGTTTAACTCCAGCTTGTAACTCAGTTCTGGCGTTTAACGCCAGAATAGGGCAGAAAGTTGGCGTTTAAACGCCAGTTTGTGTCATCAAAACTCGGGAAAAGTATGGACTATTATATATTGCTGGAAAGCCCAGGATGTCTACTTTCCAACGCAATTGAGAGTGCACCAATTGGATTTCTGTAGCTCAAGAAAATCCATTTCGAGTGCAGGGAGGTCAGAATCCAACAGCATCTGCAATCCTTTTTCAGCCTCTGTATTAGATTTTTGCTTAGGTCCCTCAATTTCAGCCAGAAAATACTTGAAATCACAGAAAAACACACAAACTCATAGTAAAGTCCAGAAATGTGAATTTTGCTTAAAAACTAATAAAAATATACTAAAAGTAGCTAGATCCTACTAAAAACTACCTAAAAACAATGCCAAAAAGCGTATAAATTATCCGCTCATCACGACACCAAACTTAAATTGTTGCTTGTCCCCAAGCAACTGAAAATCAAAATAGGATAAAAAGAAGAGAACATACTGTAAACTCCAAAATGTCAATGAAACTGAGTTCTAATTAGATGAGCGGGACTAGTAGCTTTTTGCTTCTGAATAGTTTTGGCATCTCACTTTTTCCTTTGAAGTTCAGAATGATTGGCATCTATAGGAATTCAGAATTCAGATAGTGTTATTGATTCTCTTAGTTCAGTATGTTGATTCTTGAACACAACTACTTTATGAGTCTTGGCCGTGACCCTAAGCACTTTGTTTTCCAGTATTACCACCGGATACATAAATGCCATAGATACATAACTGGGTGAACCATTTCAGATTGTGACTCAGCTTTGCTAAAGTCCTCAGTTAGAGGTGTCCAGAGTTCTTAATCACACTCTTTTTGTTTTGGATCACGACTTTAACCACTCAGTCTCAAGCTTTTCACTTGGACCTTCATGACACAAGCACATGGTTGGGGACAGCTTGATTTAGCCGCTTAGGCCTGGATTTTATTTCCTTGGGCCCTCCTATCCATTAATGCTCAAAGCCTTGGATCCTTTTTACCTTTGCCTTTTGGTTTTAAGGGCTTTTGGCTTTTTCTGCTTGCTTTTTTCTTTTTCTTTCTTTTTTTTTCTTTTTTTTTCGCCACTTTTTTTTCGTAAGCTTAGTTCTTTTTACTTCTTTTTCTTGCTTCAAGAATCAATTTTATGATTTTTCAGATTATCAATAACATTTCTCTTTTTCATCATTCTTTCAAGAGCCAACAAATTTAACATTCATAAACTTCACTATAAAAAATATGCACTGTTCAAGCATTCATTCAGAAAACAAAAAGTATTGCCACCACATCAAAATAATTAAACCATTTTCAAGGATGGATTCAAAATTCATGTACTTCTTGTTCTTTTGTATTTAGAACATTTTTCATTTAAGAAAGGTGAAGGATTCATAGGACATTCATAGCTTTAAGACATAGACACTAGACACTAATGATCATGTAATGAAGACACAAACATAGATAAAACATCAAGCATAGAAATCGAAAAACAGAAGAATAAGAACAAGAAAATTAAAGAAAGGGTCCACCTTAGTGTTGGCGGCTAGTTCTCTTTCTTGAAGATCCTATGGAGTGCTTGAGCTCCTCAATGTCTCTTTCTTGCCTTTGTTGCTCTTCCCTCATGGCTATTTGATCCTCTCTAATTTCATGGAGAATAATGGAGTGTTCTTGGTGCTCCATCCTTAGTTGCTCCATGTTGTGACTTAAATCTCCCAAAGAGGTGTTGAGTTGCTCCCAATAGTTGTGTGGAGGAAAATGCATCCCTTGAGGCATCTCAGGGATTTCTTGATGAGGGACTTCCTCATGCTCTTGTTGAGGTCCATGAGTGGGCTCTCTTGTTTGCTCCATCCTCTTTTTAGTGATGGGCTTGTCTTCCTCAATGAGGATGTCTTCCTCTATGACAATTCCAGCCGAATTACAAAGGTGACAAATGAGGTGAGGAAAGGCTAACCTTGCCAAAGTGGAGGGCTTGTCAGCCACCTTGTATAGTTCTAGAGGTATAATCTCATGAACTTCCACTTCCTCCCCAATCATGATACTATGGATCATGATGGCCCGATCTACAGTTACTTCGGATCGGTTGCTAGTAGGAATGATAGAGCGTTGGATGAACTCCAACCATCCTCTAGCCACAGGCTTAAGGTCCGGTCTTCTCAATTGAACCGGCTTGCCTCTTGAGTCTCTTTTCCATTGAGCTCCTTCTACACATATGTCCATGAGGACTTGGTCCAACCTTTGACCAAAGTTAACCCTTCTAGTGTAGGGGCGTGCATTTTCTTTGGGTTAGGTTCGCGTATTTGGGGTTGGGTTTTGGGAGGGAGATGGGTTTGAATTTGAAGGTAGGTGGGGTTATTGGGGAAGAGTGAATGAGGTGATTGGTGAAGGGTATTTGGGGAAGAGATATGGACGTGATTGGTGAAGGGCATTTGGGGAAGAGTGTTATGAAAAGGTGTGAAGAAGAGAGAGAGTGAGTTGAGGTTGGTGGGGATCCTGTGGGGTCCACAGATCCTGAGGGGTCAAGGACTTCTCATCCTTGCTCCATTTGGGCGTGTAAACGCCCTCTGAGTGCAATACTGGCGTTTAAACACCAGACTGCTGCCTGTTTCTGGCGTTAAACGCCAGCTTTTATACCTTTCCTGGTATTTAACGCCAAGCTGTAGCCTGTTTCTGGCGTTAAACGCCAGTCTGGTGCTTCTTTCTGGCGTTAAACGCCCAGAATGGTGCCAGACTGGGCGTTTAACGCCCATTCTGCTACTCTTACTGGCGTTTAAATGCCAGTAAGCTCTTCCTCCAGGGTGTGCTGTTTTTAATGCTGTTTTTGATTTTTGCTTTAATTGTTGCAGTTGTTTTTGTGACTCCACATGATCATCAACCTAAAGAAAACATAAAATAACATAGATAAATAAAATTGGGTTGCCTCCCAATAAGCGCTTCTTTAATGTCAATAGCTTGACAGTGAGCTCTGATGGAGCCTCACAAATAATCAGAGCATGGTTGTGGCCTCACAACACCAAACTTAGCGTTTGGTTGTGGCCTCCCAACACCAAACTTAGAGTTTGAATGTGGGGGCTTTGTTTGACTCTGAATTGAGAGAAGCTTTTCGTGCTTCCTCTCTATGGTTGCAGAAGGAGATCCTTGAGCCTTAAACACAAGGTAGTCCTCATTCAATTGAAGGACCAACTCTCCTCTGTCAACATCAATCACAGCTTTTGCTGTGGCTAGGAAGGGTCTGCCAAGGATGATGGATTCATCCTCACCCTTCCCAGTGTCTAGGATTATGAAATCAGCAGGGATGTAAAGGCCTTCAACCTTTACTAGCACGTCCTCTACTATTCCATAAGCTTGTTTCATTGATTTATCTGCCATCTCTAGTGAGATTCTTGCAGCTTGTACCTCAAAGATTCCCAGTTTCTCCATTACAGAGAGTGGCATGAGGTTTATCCCTGACCCCAGGTCACACAAAGCTTTCTCAAAGGTCATGGTGCCTATGGTACAGGGTATTAAGAATTTTCCGGGATCCGGTTTCTTCTGAGGTAATGTCTGCCTAATCAAGTTATTCAGTTCATAGGTGAGCAAGGGGGGTTCATCCTCCCAAGTCTCATTACCAAATAACTTGGCATTCAGTTTCATGATTGCTCCAAGGTACTTAGCAACTTGCTCTTCAGTAATGTCTTCATCCTCTTCAGAGGAAGAATACTCATCAGAGCTCATGAATGGCAGAAGAAAGTTCAATGGAATCTCTATGGTCTCTGTATGAGTCTCAGATTCCTTTGGTTTCTCAAATGGGAACTGATGAGCGGATATTTTATATGCTTTTTGGGGGTAATTTCATGTAGTTTTTAGTATGTCTTAGTTGATTTTGAGTAAGTTCTTATTAATTTTTATGCAAAATTCACATCTCTGGACTTTACAAAGAGTTTGTGTATTTTTCTGTGATTTCAGGTATTTTCTGGCTGAAATTGAGGGATCTGAGCAAAAATCTGATTCAGGCTGAAAAAGAACTGCTGATGCTGTTGGATTTTGACCTCCCTGCACTCGAAATGGATTTTCTGGAGCTACAGGAGTCCAATTGGCGCGCTCTCAATTGCATTAGAAAGTAGACATCCAGGGCTTTCCAGCAATATATAATAGTCTATACTTTGCTCAAGGATAAACGACGTAAACTGGCATTTAACGCGAGTTCCATGTTGCATTCTGGCGTTAAACGCCAGAAACAGGTTGCAAAGTGGAGTTAAACGCCCAAAACAGGTTACAACCTGGCGTTTAACTCCAGAAACAGCCTAGGCACGTGGAAAGCTCAAGTCTCAGCCCAGCACACACCAAGTGGGCCCCGGAAGTGGATTTCTGCACTATCTATCTCAGCTTACTCATTTTCTGTAAACCTAGGTTACTAGTTTAGTATTTAAACAACTTTTAGAGGATTATTTCGTACCTCATGACATTTTAGATTTGAACTTTGTATTATTTGACGGCATGAGTCTCTAAACTCCATTGTTGGGGGTGAGGAGCTCTGCTGTGTCTCGATGGATTAATGCAAATTATCTCTGTTTTCTATTCAAACACGCCTGTTTCTATCTAAGATATTCATTCGCACTTCAATATGATGAATGTGATGATCCATGACACTCATCACCATTCTCAACCTATGAACGCGTGCCTAACAACCACCCCGTTCTACCTTAGATTGAATGAGAATCTCTTAGATTCCTTAATCAGAATCTTCGGGGTGTAAGCTAGAATCCATTGGCAGCATCCTTGAGAATCCGGAAAGTCTAAACCTTGTCTGTGGTATTCCGAGTAGGATTCAAGGATTGGATGACTGTGATGAGCTTTAAACTCACAAAGGTTGGGCGTAGTGACAGACACAAAAGGATCAACGGATCCTATTCCAACATAAGTGAGAACCGACAGATGATTAGCCGTGCGGTGACAGTGCATCTGGACCATTTTCACTGAGAGGATGGATGGTAGCCATTGACAACGGTGATCCACCAACATACAGCTTGCCATGGATGGGGACTCGCGTGTGTGAAGATGAAGACAGGGAGGAAGCAGAGATTCAAAAGGCAAAGCATCTCCAAAACTCCAACACATTCTTCATTACTGCACAACAAGTATCATTTAATCCATGCTTTTTATTTACTACCAATTAAAACTGAGATTTATTGATATCCTGACTAAGAATTACAAGATAACCATAGATTGCTTCAAACCAACAATCTCCGTGGGATCGACCCTTACTCACGTAAGGTATTACTTGGACGACCCAGTGCACTTGCTGGTTAGTAGTACGAATTGTGAAAAGTGTGATTTACAATTTCGTGCACCAAGTTTTTGGCGCCGTTGCCGGGGATTGTTCGAGTTTGAACAACTAACGGTTTATTTTGTTGCTTAGATTAGGAATAATTTATTTAGTTGTGTTTAGAGTCTCTTATTTGCTTTTCAAAAAAAAAAAAAAAAAGAATTTTTGAAAAAAAATTATATATTTTTAATTAACATATTTTTCAAAAACCTTTTCAAAAACATGTTAAATTTGTAGCTCAGTTGGCTAGAGCGTTGACTTATGTTCTTGGTAATTGGGTATCTTTTTTTTCAAAACTTCTTTAAAAATAATCTTTCTTTGATTAAGTGTCAAACTTTTAAGTTTGGTGTTTTCTGGTATTTTTTCTTCAATTTTCGAAAATTATTATCAGTTTTCTAAAAATTTTAAGTTTGGTGTTCTTTTGTGTGTTCTTTGTGTTCTTGTGAATCTTCAAAGTGTTCTTGAGTCTTATATGTGTTTTGATCTTAAAATTTTTAAGTTTGGTGTTCCTTGGTGTTTTTCCTCCAAAATTTTCGAAAACAAGGAGCATTAGATCTAAAAATTTTAAATCTTGTGTCTTTTGTGTGTTTTTCTCTTTCATCATAAAATTCAAAAATAAAAAAAAATATCTTTTCCTTTATTCACTCATCAATTTTCGAATCCATTTTCGTTGACTTGGTCAAAATTTTCAAAATCATATCTTTTTCAAATCAAATATTTTTAAATCATATATTTTTCAAAATTTCCTAACCACTTTTTCTCTCTCCTCACTTTTTCAAAAATCTTCACCCATTTTTCAATTATTTTATTTTATTTTATTTATTTATTTAGGTTTTCAAAATAAAATATTTTTTTTATATTTTTTAAAATACATTTTTAATAAAACTTTAATATTTTTATCTCCAATACATAACATCTCCCTTTTTCCATCATGGACTTAAGTGGAAATGAACAGTCCAGAAGGACTCTGGGGTCATATGCTAACCCCACTACTGCTTCATATGGGGGTAGTATCTGTATACCCCCCATCAGAGCTAGTAATTTTGAGCTAAATCCTCAGCTCATTATCATGGTGCAGCAAAATTGCCAGTATTTCGGTCTTCCACAAGAAGAACCTACTGAGTTTCTGGCACAGTTCTTACTGATTGCTGACACAGTACGTGATAAAGAGGTAGATCAGGATGTCTATAGACTACTACTGTTTCCATTTGCTGTAAACGATCAAGCTAAGAGGTGGTTAAATAACCAACCCAAGGCCATCATAAGGACATGGAAACAGCTGTCAGAAAAATTCCTGAATCAGTATTTCCCTCCAAAAAGGATGACACAGCTAAGGCTGGACATCCAAGGCTTTAAACAAGGAGATAATGAATCCCTTTATGAAGCCTGGGAGAGGTACAGAGAGATGCTAAGAAAATGCCCCTCTGAAATGTTTTCAGAGTGGGTGCAGTTAGACATCTTTTACTATAGGCTTACAGAAAGAGCTCAGAATTCTCTAGACCACTCAGCTGGTGGATCTATACATATGAGAAAGACAATTGAAGAGGCTCAAGAGCTCATTGATACAGTTGCCAGAAATCAGCATCTGTACCTAAGAAATGAGTCTTCCATGAAAGAAGAGGCTAAAACAGTAACTGCTGAACTCAGTCCTGCAGAACAAGTTACTGAATTCAATCAGCAATTGGATTTTCTAACAAAACAGCTAGCTGGATTCAAGGAGATGCTACAAGACACAAGAATTGCTAATATGAATATGGAAGTACAGTTGAAGCAAACAAAACAGCAGTTATCAAAACAGATAACAAAAGAGTGCCAAGCAGTTCAACTAAGAAGTGGGAAAACATTAAATACCTCACTTCAAAATAGCAGGAAGCCAAGAAATGAACAAAATGCTACCCAAAATCCCTCTGAGGACAGTAAGAGCCCAGAGAGGAATAATGCTGGCGTTCAAACGCCAGAAAAGGGTAAAGAACTGGCGTCAAACGCCCAACCCATGCTCAATTCTGGCGTTCAAACGCCAGAAACAAGCAAGGAAGTGGCGTTGAACGCCCAAAGGAAGCTCAGTTCTGGCGTTCAAATGCCAAAAACAAGAAAGGAAATGGCGTCTAACGCCAATCCAGCTTCCAATCTTGGCATTCAAACGCCAGTGAGGGATCAAACACATACAAGTGTTGATAACAACCCCTCTAAAAAGGCTTCTCCAACCACCTATGTAGGGAATAAACCTGCAGTGACTAAGGTTGAGGAATACAAAGCCAAGATGCCTTATCCTCAAAAACTCTGCCAAGCGGAACAGGATAAGCAATTTGCCCACTTTGCAGATTATCTCAGGACTCTTGAAATAAAGATTCTGTTTGCAGAGGCACTTGAGCAAATACCCTCTTATGCTAAGTTCATGAAAGAGATCTTAAGTCATAAGAAGGATTGGAGAGAAACTAAAAAAGTTTACCTCACTGAAGAATGCAGTGCAGTCATTCTAAAAAGCTTACCAGAGAAGCTTAAGGATCCTGGAAGCTTTATGATACCATGCACACTAGAGGGCACTTGTACCAAGACAGCTCTATGTGATCTTGGGGCAAGTATCAACCTAGTGCCTGCATCCACTATCAGAAAGCTTGGCTTGGGCAGAAGAAGTCAAACCAACCAGGATCTATCTTCAACTTGCTGATGGCTCCATTAAATACCCATCAGGCATGATTGAGGATGTGATTGTCTCAGTTGGGCCATTTGCATTCCCCACTGACTTTGTAGTGTTGGAAATGGAGGAGCACAAGAGTGCAAATCTCATCCTAGGAAGACCTTTCCTAGCAACTGGACGAACCCTCATTGATGTTGAAAAGGGGGAAGTGACCCTGAGAGTCAATGAGGATGAGTTCAGGCTGAATGCTGTTGAAGCAATGAAGCATCCAGACACATCAAATGACTGCATGAGCGTTGATATTATTGAATCCCTGGTAGAGGAGATCAATATGGCCGAGAGTCTCGAATCAGAGCTAGAGGATATCCTTAAAGATGTTAAGCCTGATCTGGAGGAATCAGAGAAAATAATAGAACCTCTGAAAACTCCTCAGGAAGAGGAGAAAGCTCCTAAACCCGAGCTCAAACCATTACCACCATCCCTGAAATATGCATTTCTGGGAGAAGGTGAAACTTTTTCTGTGATCATAAGCTCTGCTTTGAAGCCACGGTGCACGACATTGTGATCTCCAGGCTCCAACAATCCCCGGCAACATGAACAATAACTTGGTGCACATTATTAATTTTAATTCATAATTTGTCACAACTTCGATACAACTAACCAGCAAGTGCACTGGGTCGTCCAAGTAATAAACCTTACGTGAGTAAGGGTCGATCCCACGGAGATTATTGGTATGAAGCAAGCTATGGTCACCTTGTAAATCTCAGTCAGGCAGATATAAAATGGTTATGGAGTTTTCGAATATTAATAATTAAATAGACTAAAAGTAAAGATAGAGATACTTATGTAATTCATTGGTGAGAATTTTAGATAAGAGTATGGAGATGCATTCGTTCCTCTGAACCTCTGCTTTCCTGCTGTCTTCATCCAATCAGTCCTACTCCTTTCCATGGCTGGCTTTTTGTAAGGACATCACCGGTGTCAATGGCTACTTTTAATCCTCTAGGGAAAATGATCCAAATGCTTTGTCACAGCACGGATAATCGTCTGGAGGCATCACCCTTGTCGATGGTAGCGTCCTTTTCCTCTCTGTGAAAATGGTCCAATGCGCTGTCACTGCATGGCTAATCATCTGGAGGTTCTCGATCATGCCGGAATAGGATTTACTATCCTTTTGCGTCTGTCACTACGCCCAGCACTCGCGAGTTTGAAGCTCGTCACAGTCATTCAATCACTGAATCCTACTCAGAATACCACAGACAAGGTTTAGACTTTCCGGATTCTCTTGAATGCCGCCATCATTCTAGCTTACACCAAGAAGATTCTGATTAAGAGAT
The DNA here is from genome assembly GCF_003086295.3 of Arachis hypogaea. Classification (NCBI taxonomy): domain Eukaryota; kingdom Viridiplantae; phylum Streptophyta; class Magnoliopsida; order Fabales; family Fabaceae; genus Arachis; species Arachis hypogaea. The sequence continues at coordinate 127,003,360 of NC_092046.1, forward strand.
CTAAGAGATATTCATTCAATCGAAGGTAGAACAGAAGTGGTTGTTAGGCACGCGTTCATGGGGAATGATGATGATTGTTACGTTCATCACATTCAGGTTGAAGTGTGAATGAGTATCTTAGAAGCGGAATAAGTTGAATTGAATAGAAAAACAGTAGTACTTTGCATTAATCTTTGAGGAACAGCAGAGTTCCACACCTTAATCTATGGAGTGTAGAAACTCTACCGTTGAAAATACATAAGTGATAATGGATTTCATTGGTCTCGGCCCCAGAGGGGAACCGGAGTAACCAAGACTGTGAATACAATGATAAAAAGTTCTATTTATAATAAACTAGTCACTAGGGTTTACAGAAGTAAGTAATTGATGCATAAATCCACTTCCGGGGCCCACTTGGTGTGTGCTTGGGCTGAGCTTTAGCTATCCACGTGCAGAGGCCATTTCTGGAGTTGAATGCCAGTTTTGGTGCCAGTTTGGGCGTTGAACTCCACTTTGCAGCTTGTTTCTGGCGCTGGACGCCAGAATTGGGCAGAGAGCTGGCGTTGAACGCCAGTTTGCGTCATCTAAACTTGGGCAAAGTATGTACTATTATATATTTCTGGAAAGCCCTGGATGTCGACTTTCCAACGCAATTAGAAACGCGCCATTTTGAGTTCTGTAGCTCTAGAAAATCCACTTTGAGTTCAGGGAGGTCAGAATCCAACAGCATCAGCAGTCCTTCTTTAACCTCTGAATCTGATTTCTGCTCAAGTCCCTCAATTTCGGCCAGAAAATACCTAAAATCACAGAAAAACACACAAACTCATAGTAAAGTCCAGAAATGTGAATTTAACATAAAAACTAATGAAAACATCCCTTAAAGTAACCAGATTCCACTAGAAACATACTAAAAACAATGCCAAAAAGCGTATAAATTATCCGCTCATCACAACACCAAACTTAAATTGTTGCTTGTCCCCAAGCAACTGAAAATCAAGTAGGATAAAAAGAAGAGAATATACTACAAATTCCAAACTATCAATGAAACATAGCTCAAATTAGATGAGCGGGACTTGTAGCTTTTTGCCTCTTGAATAGTTTCGGCATCTCACTTTATCCATTGAAGTTCAGAATGATTGGCTTCTATAGGAACTCAGATTTCAGATAGTGTTATTGATTCTCCTAGTTCAGTATGATGATTCTTGAACACAGCTTCTTTATGAGTCTTGGCCGTGGCCCTAAGCACTTTGTTTTCCCGTATTACCACCGGATACATAAATGCCACAGACACATAACTGGGTGAACCTTTTCAGATTGTGACTCAGCTTTGCTAAAGTCCCCAATTAGAGGTGTCCAGGGTTCTTAAGCACACTCTTTTTTTGCTTTGGACCTTGACTTTAACCGCTCAGTCTCAAGTTTTCACTTGACACCTACACGCCACAAGCACATGGTTAGGGACAGCTTGGTTTAGCCGCTTAGACCGGGATTTGATTCCTTTAGGTCCTCCTATCCACTGATGCTCAAAGCCTTGGGATCCTTTTATTACCCTTGCCTTTTGGTTTTAAGGGCTATTGGCTTTTTGCTCTTACCTCTTGGTTTTAAGAGCTTTGGCTTTTTCTGCTTGCTTTTTCTTTTTCTTTCTAATTTTTTTTCTATTTTTTTTCTGCAAGCTTTGTTCTTTGCTGCTTTTTCTTGCTTCAAGAATCATTTTTATGATTTTTCAGATTATCAAATAACATGTCTCCTTGTCATCATTCTTTCAAGAGCCAACATATTTAACATTCATAAACAACAACTTCAAAAGACATATGCACTGTTCAAGCATACATTCAGAAAACAAAAAGTATTGTCACCACATCAATATAATTAAACTAAGTTCAAGGATAAATTCGAAACTCATGTACTTCTTGTTCTTTTGAGTTAAAACATTTTTCATTTAAGAGAGGTGATGGATTCATAGGACAATCATAACTTTAAGACATAGTTATTAACTACTAATGATCATGTAATAAAGACACAAACACAGATAAGCACATAACATAGAAAACGAAAAATAGAGAAAGTAAGAACAAGGAATGAATCCACCTTAGTGATGGTGGCGTTTCCTTCTTGAGGAACCAATGATGTCCTTGAGCTCTTCTATGTCTCTTCCTTGTCTTTGTTGCTCCTCCCTCATTGCTTTTTGATCTTCTCTTATTTCATGAAGGAAGATGGAGTGCTTTTGATGTTCCACCCTTAGTTGTCCCATGTTGGAACTTAATTCTTCTAGGGAGGTGTTGATGTTCTCCCAAAAATTCTGTGGAGGAAAGTGCATTTGAGGCATTTCCGGGATCTCATGGTGATGAGTTCCATACGCCTCTTGAGCTCCATGAATGGGCTCTCTTGCTTGCTCCATCCTTTTCTTAGTGATGGGCTTCTCTTCCTCAATGGAAATGTCTCCTTCTATGAAAGCTCCAGCTGAGTAACATAGATGGCAAATAAGATGAGGAAAAGCTACCCTTGACCCAGGAGAGGGCTTTTCGGCTATCTTGTAGAGTTCATTGGAGATGACTTCATGAACTTCTACCTCTTCTCCAATCATGATGCTATGAATCATGATGGCCCGATCCATAGTAACTTCAGATCGGTTGCTAGTGGGGATGATGGAGCATTGGATGAATTCCAACCATCCTCTAGCTACAGGCTTGAGGTCCAGTCTTCTTAATTGAACTGGCTTGCCTTTGGAGTCAATCTTCCATTGAGCTCCTTCCACACATATGTCCATAAGGACTTAGTCCAACCTTTGATCAAAGTTGGCCCTTCTTGTGTAGGGGCGTGCGTTCTCTTCCATGTTTGGCAAGTTGAACGCCAACCTCACATTCTCCGGACTAAAATCTAAGTATTTCCCCCGAACCATTGTAACATAGTTCTTTGGATCCGGGTTCTTACTTTGATCATGGTTCTTGGTGATCCATGCATTGGCATAGAACTCTTGAACCATTAGGATGCCGACTTGTTGGATGGGATTTGTTAGAACTTCCCAACCTCTTCTTTGAATTTCATGTCGGATCTCCAGATACTCATTTCTCTTGAGTTTGAAAGGGACCTCGGGGATCACCTTCTTCTTGGCCACAACATCATAGAAGTGGTCTTGATGGGCTTTGGAGATGAATCTTTCCATCTCCCATGACTCGAATGTGGAAGCTTTTGTCTTCTCTTTCCCTTTTCTAGAGGATTCTCCGGTCTTAGGTGCCATCAATGGTAATGGAAAAACAAAAAGCTTATGCTTTTACCACACCAAACTTAGAAGAAGAAATGGAAGAGAGGGAGAAGGTGTTGTGTTTCGGCCAAGAAGGGTATAGAGGGGTGTGTTGTGTGAAAATGAGGAAGAATAGAGGGCTTTATATAGGGAAGGGAGGGTGGGTAAGGGTTCGGCCATATGGGTGGGTTTGGGTGGGAAATTGGTTTTGAATTTTGAAGGTAGGTGGAGTTTATTGGGTAGGTTTATGGGGAAGAGTGGGTGGATATGAGTGGTGAAGGGTTAATAGGGAAGAGGGATGGAGGTGATAGGTGAAGGGTTTTGGGGAAGAGTGTTTATTGGGAAGAGAGGATGATTGAGAAGAGAGAAGAGTGAGTGGAGGTAGGTGGGGATCCTGTGGGGTCCACAGATCCTGAGGTGTTCAAGGATTCACAACCTTGCACCAAATTAGGCATGCAAAATGCCCTTGCACGCAACTCTGGGCGTTCAGCGCCAGATTGGTGCCCATTTTGGGCGTTCAACGCCCATTTGTTGTCCATTTCTGGCGTTGAACGCCAGAACCATGCTTGTTCTGGGCGTTCAGCGCCAGCTCTTCTCCAGGGTGCAATTCTGGCGTTCAGCGCCCAGATGCTGCCCATTTTGGGCGTTCAGCGCCCAGACACTGCCCATTTTGGGCGTTCAGCGCCAGAACCATGCTTTGTTCTGGCGTTGAACGCCAGACAGATGCTTCCTTCAGGGTGTGATTTTTCTTCTGCTGTTTTTTATTCCGTTTTTAATTTTTTTGTTTATTTTGTGACTCCACATGATCATGAACCTAAGAAAACATGAAAAACAAAAATAATAGAATTAGATAAATAAACATTGGGTTGCCTCCCAACAAGCGCTTCTTTAATGTCAATAGCTTGACAGTGGGCTCTCATGGAGCCTCACAGATGTTCAGAGCTTTGTTGAGACTTCCCAACACCAAACTTAGAGTTTGGATATGGGAGTTCAACACCAAACTTAGAGTTTGACTGTGGGGGCTCTGGTTGACTCTGTAGTGAGAGAAGCTTTTCATGCTTCCTCTCCATGGTTGCAGAGAGAGATCCTTGAGTTTTAAACACAAGGTTGTCCTCATTTAATTGAAGGACTAATTCACCTCTGTCAACATCAATCACAGCTCTTGCTATGGCTAGGAAGGGTCTTCCAAGGATGATGGATTCATCCTCATCCTTCCCAGTGTCTAGGATTATGAAATCAGCAGGGATGCAAAGGCCTTCAACCTTTACTAACATGTCCTCTACTTGTCCATAAGCCTCTTTTCTTGAGTTGTCTGCCATCTCTAATGAGATTCTAGCAGCTTGCACCTCAAATATTCCCAGTTTCTCCATTACAGAGAGTGGCATGAGGTTTATTCCTGACCCAAGGTCACATAGAGCCTTCTCAAAGGTCATGGTGCCTATGGTACAAGGTATGAGGAACTTTCCTGGATCCTCTTTCTTCTGAGGTAATCTCAGCAATTCCAATGCATTTAGTTCATTGGTGAACAAGGGAGGTTCATCTCCCCAAGTCATTTTACCAAATAAGTTGGCATTCAGCTTCATGATCGCACCAAGGAACTTGGCAACTGGCTCCTCAGTGACATCCTCATTCTCTTCAGAAGAGGAATACTCATCAGAGCTCATGAATGGCATAAGGAGGTTCAATAGAATCTCTGTGGTCTCTAGATGAGCCTCAGATTCCTTTGGTTTCTCCAAGGGAAACTCCTTATTGATCACTGGACGTCCTAGGAGGTCTTCCTCACTGGGATTCATGTCCTCTCCTTCCCTTACAGGTTCGGCCATGGTGACTATGTCAATGGCCTTGCACTCTCCTTTTGGGTTTTCTTCTGTATTGCTTGGGAGAGTACTAGGAGGGATTTCAGTGATCCTTTACTCAGCTGGCCCACTTGTGCCTCCAAATTCCTAATGGAGGACCTTGTTTCATTCATGAAACTCAGAGTGGCCTTAGATAGATCAGAGACTAAATTTGCTAAGTTGGAAGTATTTTGTTCAGAGTTCTCTGTCTGTTGCTGAGTGGATGATGGAAAAGGTTTATTATTATTAAACCTGTTTCTTCCACCATTATTAAAGCCTTGTTGAGGCTTTTGTTGATCCTTCCATGAGAAATTTGGATGATTTCTCCATGATGAGTTATAGGTGTTTCCATAAGGTTCACCTAAGTAATTCACCTCTGCTATTGCAGGGTTTTCAGGATCATAGGCCTCTTCTTCAGAAGGCGCCTCTTGAGTACTGTTGGATGTAGCTTGCAATCCATTCAGACTCTGAGAAATCATATTGACCTGTTAGGTCAATAATTTGTTCTGAGCCAGTATGGCATTCAGAGTATCAATTTCAAGAACTCCCTTCTTTTGAGGCGTCCCATTACTCACAGGATTCCTCTCAGAAGTGTACATGAACTGGTTGTTAGCAACCATGTCAATGAGTTCTTGAGCTTCTGCAGGCGTTTTCTTTAGGTGAATGGATCCACCTGCAGAAGTATCCAATGACATTTTAGCTAAGTCAGACAGACTATCATAGAAGATATCCAGGGTGGTCCATTCTGAAAGCATGTTAGTAGGACACTTTTTGGTCAGTCCTTTGTATCTCTCCCAAGCTTCATAGAGGGATTCACCTTCTTTCTGTCTGAAGGTCTGAATGTCCACTCTAATCTTACTAAGCTTTTGAGGAGGAAAGAACTTGGCTAAGAAAGCCTTGACCAGCTTATCCCATGAGTTCAGGCTATCCTTAGGTTGAGAGTCCAACCAGAGTCTAGCTCTGTCTCTTACAGCAAAAGGGAAAAGCATGAGCCTATAGACTTCAGGATTTACTCCATTAGTCTTTACAGTATCACATATCTGCAAGAATTCAGTTAAGAACTGAAAAGGATCTTCAGATGGAAGTCCATGAAACTTGCAGTTTTGTTGCATTAGAGAAACTAGCTGAGGTTTCAGCTCAAAATTGTTTGCTCCAATGGTGGGGATGGAGATGCTTCTTCCATGTAAATTGGAATTAGGTGCAGTAAAGTCACCAAGCATCCTCCTTGCATTATTATTATTTTCGGTTGCCATCTCCTCTTCTTGTTCGAAAATTTCTGAAAGGTTGTCTCTAGATTGTTGTAATTTAGCTTCTTTTAATTTCCTTTTTAGAGTCCTTTCAGGTTCTGGGTCTGCTTCAACAAGAATGCTCTTGTCCTTGCTCCTGCTCATATGAAAAAGATGGACAAAAAAAATAATAATAATAGGGATCCTTTTTACCCAAGCATACAGGTTCCCTTATGTGAGTAGAAGAAAGGAAGAAGAGAAATGAATAGAAGGAGATGAAAGAGAAAATTTTCGAAAATTATTTTTGAAAAAGAGTTAGTGATTTTCGAAAATAGTTTTTTTTTTTTTTTGAAAAAGGTTAGTAATTTTTGAAAATTAAGAATGAAAAATTGAAATAATTAATTAATTAAAAAGAAATTTTTGGAAAAGAGGGAGATATTTTCAAAAATTAGAGAGAGAGAGAGTTAGTTAGGTAGTTTTGAAAAAGATGAGAAACAAACAAAAAGTTAGTTAGTTAGTTGAAACAAATTTGAAAATCAATTTTGAAAAGATAAGAAGATAAGAAGTTAGAAAAGATATTTTGAAATCAAATTTTTGAAAAAGATGAGATAAGAAGATATTTTTGAAAAGATATGATCGAAATTAGTTTTGAAAAAGATTTGATTTTTAAAATCACAATTAATGACTTGATTCACAAGAAATCACAAAATATGATTCTAGAACTTAAAGTTTGAATCTTTCTTAACAGGCAAGTAACAAACTTGAAATTTTTGAATCAAAACATTAATTGGTGATGTTATTTTCGAAAATTAGGAGATAAAGATGAGAAAAAGATTTTTGAAAAATATTTTAAAAGTTTTCGAAAATAAATAAGAAAAGTGAAAAAGATATGATGTTTTAAAAAAGATTTTGAAAAAGATAAGATTTTCAAATTGAAAATTTGATTTGACTCATAAGAAACAACTAGATTTTAAAAATTTTGAAAAAGTCAATTCAAATTTTCGAATTTGATGAGAAGAAAAAGGGGAAAGATATTTTTTTGATTTTTGAATTTTTATGAAAAACATGAAAATGATGCAATGCATGAAAAATTTTTGGATCAAAACACATGATGCATGCAAGAATGCTATGAATGTCAAGATGAACACCAAGAACACTTTGAAGATCATGATGAACATCAAGAACATATTTTTGAAAAATTTTTAATGCAAAGAAAACATGCAAGACACCGAACTTAGAAATCTTTAATGCTTAGGCACTAAGAATTCAAGAATGCATATGAAAAACACCATACAACACAAAACAAGAAAACATCAAGATCAAACAAGAAGACTTACCAAGAACAACTTGAAGATCATGAAGAACACTATGAATGCATGAATTTTTGAAAAATGCAAGATGCATATGCAATTGACACCAAACTTAAAATGTGACTCAAGACTCAAACAAGAAACACATAAATATTTTTTATTTTTATGATTTTCTAATTTTTTTGGATTTTTTTTCGAAAATTAATTGAAAAAGGAAAATAAGGATTCCAAAATTTTTAATATGAATTCCAGGAATCTTGCATTCTTAGTCTAAAGCTTCAGTCCAGGAATTAGACATGGCGCACTAGCCAGCCAAGCTTTCAATGAAAGCTCCGGTCCAAAACACTAGACATGGCCAATGGCCAGCCAAGCTTCAGCAGATACCTCTCATGTATATAACAGCTGATATTTCATCCAACTTCATATACTTTTGAGTGGAAGCCTCAGTCCAAACGAATTTAGACATGGCTTTACAGCCAGCCAGGCTTCACATGCTTCATGAAACACTAGAATTCATTCTTAAAAATTCTGAATAAAATTTTTTTTCGAAAACAGGTGAGAAAATTTTGAAATATTTTTGAAAAAATTTTTTTGAAAAGAAAACGAAAAGAAAGTTACCCAATCTGAGCAACAAGATGAGCCGTCAGTTGTCCAAATTCAAACAATCCCCGGCAACGGCGCCAAAAACTTGGTGCACGAAATTGTGATCTCCAGGCTCAAACAATCCCCGGCAACGTGAACAATAACTTGGTGCACGTTATTAATTTTAATTCATAATTTGTCACAACTTCGATACAACTAACCAGCAAGTGCACTGGGTCATCCAAGTAATAAACCTTACGTGAGTAAGGGTCGATCCCACGGAGATTGTTGGTATGAAGCAAGCTATGGTCACCTTGTAAATCTCAGTCAGGTGGATATAAAATGGTTATGGAGTTTTCGAATATTAATAATTAAATAGACTAAAAGTAAAGATAGAGATACTTATGTAATTCATTGGTGAGAATTTCAGATAAGAGTATGGAGATGCATTCGTTCCTCTGAACCTCTGCTTTCCTGCTGTCTTCATCCAATCAGTCCTACTCCTTTCCATGGCTGGCTTTTTGTAAGGATATCACTGGTGTCAATGGCTACTTTTAATCCTCTCGGGAAAATGGTCCAAATGCTCTGTCACAGCACGGCTAATCGTCTGGAGGCATCACCCTTGTCGATGGTAGCGTCCTTTTCCTCTTTGTGAAAATGGTCCGATGCGCTGTCACTGCATGGCTAATCATCTGGAGGTTCTCGATCATGCCGGAATAGGATTTACTATCCTTTTGCGTCTGTCACTACGCCCAGCACTCGCGAGTTTGAAGCTCGTCACAGTCATTCAATCACTGAATCCTACTCAGAATACCACAGACAAGGTTTAGACTTTCCGGATTCTCTTGAATGCCGCCATCATTCTAGCTTACACCACGAAGATTCTGATTAAGAGATCTAAGAGATATTCATTCAATCGAAGGTAGAACAGAAGTGGTTGTCAAGCACGCGTTCATGGGGAATGATGATGATTGTCATGTTCATCACATTCAGGTTGAAGTGCGAATGAGTATCTTAGAAGCGGAATAAGTTGAATTGAATAGAAAAACAGTAGTACTTTGCATTAATCTTTGAGGAACAGCAGAGCTCCACACCTTAATCTATGGAGTGTAGAAACTCTACCGTTGAAAATACATAAGTGATAATGGAGTTCATTGGTCTCGGCCCCAGAGGGGAACCGGAGTAACCAAGACTGTGAATACAATGATAAAAAAGTTCTATTTATAATAAACTAGTCACTAGGGTTTACAGAAGTAAGTAATTGATGCATAAATCCACTTCCGGGGCCCACTTGGTGTGTGCTTGGGCTGAGCTTTAGCTATCCACGTGCAGAGGCCATTTCTGGAGTTGAACGCCAGTTTTGGTGCCAGTTTGGGCGTTGAACTCCACTTTGCAGCTTGTTTCTGGCGCTGGACGCCAGAATTGGGCAGAGAGCTGGCGTTGAACGCCGGTTTGCGTCGTCTAAACTTGGGCAAAGTATGGACTATTATATATTTCTGGAAAGCCCTGGATGTCTACTTTCCAACGCAATTGAAGCGCACCATTTTGAGTTCTGTATCTCCTGAAAATCCACTTTTAGTGCAGGGAGGTCAGAATCCAATAGCATCAGCAGTCCTTCTTTAACCTCTGAATCTGATTTCTGCTCAGTCCCTCAATTTCAGCCAGAAAATACCTGAAATCACCGAAAAACACACAAACTCATAGTAAAGTCCAGAAATATGAATTTAACATAAAAACTAATGAAAACATCCCTTAAAGTAACCAGATTCTACTAGAAACATACTAAAAACAATGCCAAAAAGCGTATAAATTATCCGCTCATCAAGCCACAAGAAAAGGAAGGACTGATTCAGGTGCTAAGGATGCACAAGACAGCTCTTGGGTGGTCCATAAGTGATCTTAAGGGCATTAGCCCAGCCAGATGCATGCACAAGATCCTATTAGAGGATAATGCTATGCCAGTGGTTCAACCACAGAGGCGGCTAAATCCAGCCATGAAGGAGGTGGTGCAGAAAGAGGTCACTAAACTACTAGAGGCAGGGATTATTTATCCCATTTCTGATAGACCCTGGGTGAGCCCTGTCCAAGTTGTTCCCAAGAAGGGAGGCATGACAGTGGTTCATAATGAAAAGAATGAACTGATTCCTACAAGAACAGTTACAGGGTGGTGCATGTGTATTGACTACAGAAGACTCAATACAGCCACCAGAAAGGATCACTTTCCTTTACCATTCATAGACCAGATGCTAGAAAGACTAGCAGGTCATGATTACTACTGCTTTCTGGATGGCTATTCAGGTTATAACCAGATTGCAGTAGATCCCCAAGATCAAGAGAAAACAGCATTCACATGTCCATCTGGAGTGTTTGCCTACAGAAGGATGCCATTTGGACTGTGTAATGCACCTGCAACCTTTCAGAGGTGCATGTTCTCTATTTTCTCTGATATGGTGGAAAAGTTTCTAGAAGTCTTCATGGACGACTTCTCAGTATTTGGAGACTCATTTAGCTCCTGTCTTGACCATTTAGCACTTGTTCTGAAAAGGTGCCAAGAGACTAACCTGGTTTTAAACTGGGAAAAATGTCACTTTATGGTGACTGAAGGAATCGTCCTTGGGTACAAAATTTTGAACAAAGGAATAGAGGTGGATCAAGCTAAGGTAGAGGTAATTGAAAAATTACCACCACCTACCAATGTTAAAGCAATCAGAAGCTTTCTGGGGTATGCAGGATTCTATAGGAGGTTTATAAAAGATTTTTCAAAAATTACAAAACCTCTGAGTAATCTGCTAGCTACTGACATTCCATTTATCTTTGATAAGGAGTGTCTGCAGGCTTTTGAGACTCTGAAAGCTAAGCTGGTCACAGCACCAGTCATCTCTGCACCAGCCTGGACATTACCATTTGAGCTAATGTGTGATGCCAGTGACCATGCCATTGGTGCAGTGTTGGGACAAAGGCATGACAAGCTTCTGCACGTCATTTTTATTATGCCAGTCATATTTTAAATGACGCACAGAAGAACTACACAACCACAGAAAAAGAGTTACTTGCAGTGGTTTACGCCATTGACAAGTTCAGATCTTATTTAGTAGGATCAAAAGTGATTGTGTACACTGACCATGCTGCTCTTAAATATCTACTCACAAAGCAGGATTCAAAACCCAGGCTCATAAGATGGGTGTTGCTTCTGCAAGAGTTTGATATAAAAATAAGAGACAGAAAAGGGACAGAGAACCAAGTAGCAGATTACCTGTCCCGAATAGAACCAGTAGAAGGGGCGTCCCTCCCTCTTACTGAGATCTCTGAAAACTTTCCAGATGAAAAACTCTTTGCCATCCAGGAAGCACCTTGGTTTGCAGACATTGCAAACTACAAGGCTGTGAGATTCATACCCAAAGAGTATAGTAGACAGCAATTGAAGAAATTGATCTTGGATGCAAAGTACTACTTGTGGGATGAACCATATCTCTTCAAGAGATGTGTAGACGGAATAATCCGTAGATGTGTGTCTAAAGAAGAAGCACAGAAGATCCTCTGGCATTGCCATGGATCACAGTATGGAGGACATTTTGGAAGTGAGCGAACAGCCACAAGGGTCCTCCAATGTGGCTTCTACTGGCCTACTCTCTATAAAAACTGCCGAGAGTTTGTACGTAATTGTGATAGTTGCCAAAGGGCTGGCAATCTGCCTCACGGTTATGCCATGCCTCAACAAGGGATCTTAGAGATTGAGTTGTTTGATGTATGGGGTATTGACTTCATGGGGCCTTTCCCACCATCATACTCAAACACTTATATTCTGGTGGTAGTAGATTATGTATCCAAATGGGTGGATGCTATTGCAACACCCACTAATGATACTAAGACCGTGCTGAAGTTCCTCCAGAAACATATCTTTAGCAGATTTGGTGTCCCTAGAGTGCTAATCAGTGATGGGGGCACTCATTTCTGCAATAAACAACTTTACTCTGCTATGGTCCGATATGGAGTTAGCCATAGGGTAGCAATTCCATATCATCCACAGACAAATGGGCAACCTGAAGTCTCTAATAGAGAACTTAAAAGAATCCTAGAACGGACTGTGATTAACCGTAGAAAGGATTGGGCAAGAAGCTTGGATGATGCTCTGTGGGTGTACAGAATAGCATTCAAGACTCCTATAGGGACCTCTCCATACCAGCTTGTGTATGGAAAAGCCTGTCACTTGCCAGTGGAACTGGAACACAAGGCCTACTGGGCAACCAAATTCTTAAACCTTGATGCCAAGTTAGCTGGAGAGAAACGATTGCTCCAGTTAAATGAGCTAGAGGAATTCAGACTCAATGCTTTCGAAAATGCAAAAATTTACAAAGAGAAAGCAAAAAGATGGCATGATAAGAAGTTGTCATCCAGAGTCTTTAAGCCGAGGCAGAAAGTTCTGCTGTTTAACTCTAGGCTCAGATTATTCCCCAGAAAGTTGAAATCCCGGTGGAGAGGACCATATATGATTACAGGTGTATCACCATATGGATATGTAGAGCTCCAGGATAATGACTCTGACAAAAATTTTATTGTTAATGAACAGAGAGTCAAACATTATCTTGAAAGCAATTTTGAGCAGGAATGCTCAAAACTGAGGCTTGATTAAAAGCTCAGTAATAGTCCAGCTAAAGACAATAAAGAAGCGCTTGCTGGGAGGCAACCTAGCCATTAACAAAGCTTATTTGTTAATTAAGTGATAATTTTACGAGTTTCATATTAATTATCTTCAAGGTAAAGCATCAATTGCATGAGTTCACAGAGTTACAGAAGGATTCAAAGGATAAAGCAGCAAAAAGAAGCTTACTGGCAAGAAAATGCCAGTAAGAGTTGTTTTGGGCGTTAAACGCCCAAAAGAAGCATCTACTGGGCGTTTAATGCCAGTAGAGATGGCCATCTGGGCGTTAAACGCCAGAATGAAGCAATCTCTGGGCGTTTAACGCCAGAATTGCAGCATCCTAGGCGTTTAGAAAAATGCCCAGTGATAAAGGAGTTTCTGGCGTTTAACGCCAGAAAGAAGCTACAACTGGGCGTCCAACGGCAGAAAGAAGCAGCTTCTGGGCGTTAAACGCCCAAAACATGCAGCAGTTGGGCGTTTAACACTAGGATTGTGGGGAGGAGGTAATTTCGTTTTCACTTCAAATTTTTTTTCCAATTTTCATGTTTCAATTCGAGATTTCTTGCATAAACATGTTACAAACTCTCATCTTTCAACTTCAATTTCGAAAAATTTTTAATCCTAAACATATTTCTTAATTTTTCTTCAATCTCTTTTCAAATCTTTTTCAAAACTCTTCTATCTTTTTGAATTCTTTCCAAATCTTTTTAATTTCTTTTCAAATCTTTTTCAACTCATCATATCATCTTTTCAAAATTCAGATTTATCTTTTTCAAAAAAATCTTTCATATCTTTTCAAATTTGAATTTCATCTTTTTCCTATCATACTTATCTTTTACAAATCACATCTTCTATCCTATCTTTTTCAAAAATTTTCGAAAACCCACCCCTCTTCCCTTTAAATCCTCATTCGGCCTCCCTCCTCTCCCCCACAATTCGAACTTGGCTCTCCTTCTATCCCTCTCCTTTCCTTTCTTTTGCTTGAGGACAAGCAAACCTCTAAGTTTGGTGTGTTTATCCCTGATCACTAAGATCATGGCTCCTAAGGGAAAACAAACCACCCCAAGAGGCAAGAAAGAGAATATCCCAAAACCACCTTAGAATCAAGGAAAGTTCTTAACCAAAGAACATTCAGACTATTACTACAAAATAATGGGTCTAAGATCAGTGATCCCGGAAGTTAAATTCGATCTAAAAGAAGACGAATATCCGGAGATCCAAGAGCAAATTCGAAACAGGAGCTGGAAAGTCCTAGCTAATCCTGAGACAAAGGTGGGAAGAAACATGGTTCATGAATTCTACTCTAATCTGTGGCAAACAGACAGGCAGAGAATAGTTGGAACCGCCTTATATGACTTTCGAACTCTGGTCAGAGGGAAGATTGTTCACCTCCACCATGATAAGATAAGAGAGGTCTTCAAGCTACCTCAGCTCCAAGATGACCCAGACTCCTTTAATAGGAGAATGATGAGAACAAATAAGGGCTTGGACAAAATCCTAGAGGATATATGCCTCCCTGGGGCCAAGTGGACAACCAGCACAAAGGGTGTCCCGAACCAACTCAAGAGAAGAGATCTCAAACCAGTCGCCAGAGGCTGGCTGGACTTTATTGGGCATTCTATACTGCCCACTAGCAACCGCTTTGAAGTCACCATCAAAAGAGCAGTAATGATCCATTGCATTATGTTGGGAAAAGAAGTGGAAGTTCATCAGTTGATTTCTTGTGAACTTTATACAATTGCAAACAAGAACTCCAAAGATGCCAAATTGGCTTACCCAAGCTTAATCTCTATGCTATGTAAAGATGCTGAGGTAAAGATGGGAGTAAATGAGTACATCTCAGTTGAGCAACCAATCACCAAAAGGTCAATGGAAGGACAACAAGAGCAGGACGACTCCATCAAGAGGAAAGCACAGGAGTTCCTCTCGGAAATCCCTCAATTTGAATACTGGGAGCGTCTTGAAGCATCTGTCACCAAGTTGCAAGAAGCTATGGATCAACTAAAGGAAGAACAGCAAAATCAAAATAGCACACTGTGCAAACTGCTTAGGGAACAAGAAGAGCAAGGGCGTGAATTGAAAGAACTGAAGCGCCAGAAGCTATCTCTTGAAGGGCCAAGTACCCCACAGGCTAATGGAGCATCTACCTCACAAAATAAAGGTTGTTGAGTCCTAATCTTAGCCTTAACTCTGTGATAATTGTTCTTATTAGGAATTTACCTTAGAAATTATATATGAGTAGTAGTAATTAGTATCTTTATTTTGATTTTATCTCCAATTAAGATATAATTTATTTTTCTCATCATCGTTAAACATGAATAAAATAGCAGATTTTTAGAATAAGGAGGCAATATATTTTCGAGTTTTTGATAAGAAAAATTCAAATTATTTATATGTGGTGGCAATACTTTTTGTCTTCTGAATGAATGCTTGAACAGTGCATAGTTTTTGATAGTGGAGTTTATGAATGTTAAATCTGTTGGCTCTTGAAAGAATGATGAAAGAGGAAGAATGTTATTGATAATCTGAAAAATCATAAAATTGATTCTTGAAGCAAGAAAAAACAGTCAAAAAAAAAGAGAGGAAAAAGCAGAAAAATCCAATAGCCCTTTAAACCAAAAGGCAAGGGTAAAAAGGATCCAAGGCTTTGAGCATCAATGGATAGGAGGGCCTAAAGGAATAAAATCCTGGCCTAAGCGGCTGAACCAAGCTGTCCCTAACCATGTGCTTGTGGCATGCAGGTCCAAGTGAAAAGCTTGAGACTGAGTGGTTAAAGTCGTGATCCAAAGCAAAAAGAGTGTGCTTAAGAGCTCTGGACACCTCTAACTGGGGACTTTAGCAAAGCTGAGTCACAATCTAAAAAGGTTCACCCAGTTATGTGTCTGTGGCATTTATGTATCCGGTGGTAATACTGGAAAATAAAGTGCTTAGGGCCACGGCCAAAACTCATAAAGTAGCTGTGTTCAAGAATCAACATACGTAACTAGGAGAATCAATAACACTATCTAAATTCTAAGTTCCTATGGATGCCAATCATTCTAAACTTCAAAGGATAAAGTGAGATGCTAAAACTGTTCAGAAGCAAAAAGCTACTAGTCCCGCTCATCTAATTAGAATTTGAGCTTCATGTAAAACTTTGAATTATTATTACTTCTTGACTTCTTTCTATCCTATTTTATTTATCTAGTTGCTTGAGGACAAGCAACAATTTAAGTTTGGTGTTGTGATGAGCGGATATTTTATACGCTTTTTGGGGGTAATTTCATGTAGTTTTTAGTATGTCTTAGTTGATTTTGAGTAAGTTCTTATTAATTTTTATGCAAAATTTACATCTCTGGACTTTACTATGAGTTTGTGTGTTTTTCTGTGATTTCAGGTATTTTCTGGCTGAAATTGAGGGATCTGAGCAAAAATCTGATTCAGGCTGAAAAAGGACTGCTGATGCTATTGGATTCTGACCTCCCTGCACTCGAAATGGATTTTCTGGAGCTTCAGAAGTCCAATTGGCGCTTTCTCAATTGCATTGGAAAGTAGACATCAAGGGCTTTCCAGCAATATATAATAGTCCATACTTTGCTCAAGTATAAACGACGTACCATGTTGCATTCTGGCGTTAAACGCAAGAAACAGGTTGCAAAGTGGAGTTAAAGGCCTAAAACAGGTTACAACCTGGCGTTTAACTCCAGAAATAGCCTAGGCACGTGGAAAGCTCAAGTCTCAGCCCCAGCACACACCAAGTAGGCCCCGGAAGTGGATTTCTGCACTATCTATCTCAGCTTACTCATTTTCTGTAAACCTAGGTTACTAGTTTAGTATTTAAACGACTTTTAGAGGATTATTTCGTACCTCATGACATTTTAGATTTGAACTTTGTATTATTTGACGGCATGAGTCTCTAAACTCCATTGTTGGGGGTGAGGAGCTCTGTTGTGTCTCGATGGATTAATGCAAATTATCTCTGTTTTCTATTCAAACACGCCTGTTTCTATCTAAGATATTCATTCGCACTTCAATATGATGAATGTGATGATCCGTGATACTCATCACCATTCTCAACCTATGAACACGTGCCTGACAACCACCCCGTTCTACCTTAGATTGAATGAGTATCTCTTAGATTCCTTAATCAGAATCTTCGTGGTATAAGCTAGAATCTATTGGCAGCATCCTTGAGAATCCGGAAAGTCTAAACCTTGTCTGTGGTATTCCGAGTAGGATTCAAGGATTGGATGATTGTGATGAGCTTCAAACTCACAAAGGTTGGGCGTAGTGACAGACACAAAAGGATCAACGATCCTATTCCAACATAAGTGAGAACCGAGAGATGATTAGCCGTGCGGTGACAGTGCATATGGACCATTTTTACTGAGAGGATGGATGGTAGCCATTGACAACGGTGATCCACCAACATACAGCTTGCCATGGACGGGGACTCGCGTGTGTGAAGATGAAGACAGGGAGAAAGCAAAGATTCAGAAGGCAAAGCATCTCCAAAACTCCAACACATTCTCCATTACTGCACAACAAGTATCATTTAATCCATGCTTTTTATTTACTACCAATTAAAACTGAGATTTATTGATATCCTGACTAAGAATTACAAGATAACCATAGATTGCTTCAAACCAACAATCTCCGTGGGATCGACCCTTACTCACGTAAGGTATTACTTGGACGACCCAGTGCAGTTGCTGGTTAGTGGTACGAATTGTGAAAAGTGTGCTTTACAATTTCGTGCACCAGGAACTCCTTTCTGTCCAGAGGACGTCCTGTGAGGCTTTTCTCACTGGGACTCACGTCCTCCTCACTCTCTCCAGGTTCGGCCATGTTGGTCATGGTTATGGCCTTGCACTCTCTCTTGGGATTTTCTTTTGTATTGCTTGGGAGAGTACTAGGAGGAGTTTCAGTAACCTTCTTACTCAGCTGACCCACTTGTGCCTCCAGATTTCTGATGGAGGACCGTGCCTCATTCATGAAACTGAGAGTGGTCTTAGTTAGATCAGAGACTATGTTTGCTAAGCTAGAGAGACTCTGCTCAGAATTCTCTGTCTGTTGCTGAGAAGATGATGGAAAAGGCTTGCTGTTGCTAAACCTATTTCTTCCACCATTATTATTGTTGAAGCCTTGTTGAGGCTTCTGTTGGTCCTTCCATGAGAGATTTGGATGATTTCTCCATGAAGGATTATAGGTGTTTCCATAGGGTTCTCCCATGTAATTCACCTCTTCCATTGCAGGGTTCTCAGGATCATAAGCTTCTTCTTCAGAAGATACTTCTTTAGTACTGTTGGATGCAGCTTGCAATCCATTCAGACTCTGAGAAATCATATTGACTTGATGAGTCAACATTTTGTTCTGAGCCAATATGGCATTCAGAGTATCAACTTCAAGAACTCCTTTTTTCTGAGGTGTCCCATTGTTCACGGGATTCCTCTCAGAGGTGTACATGAACTGGTTATTTGCAACCATTTCGATGAGTTCCTGAGCTTCTGCAGGCGTCTTCTTCAGATGAAGAGATCCTCCAGCAGAGCTGTCCAATGACATCTTGGACAGTTCAGACAGACCATCATAAAATATGCATATGATGCTCCATTCTAAAAGCATGTCAGAAGGACACCTTCTGATCAATTGCTTGTATCTTTCCCAAACTTCATAGAGGGATTCACCTTCCTTCTGTCTGAAGGTTTGGACTTCCACTCTAAGCTTGCTCATCTTTTGAGGTGGAAAGAATTTGGCCAGAAAAGCACTGACCAGCTTTTCCCAAGAGTTCAGGCTTTCCTTAGGTTGTGAGTCCAACCATGTCCTAGCTCTGTCTCTTACAGCAAAAGGGAAAAGCATAAGCCTGTAGACCTTGGGATCAACCCTATTGGTCTTAACAGTGTCATAGATTTGCAAGAATTCAGCTAAGAACTGATGAGGATCTTCCAATGGAAGTCCATGAAACTTGCAATTCTGCTGCATTAGAGAAACTAATTGAGGCTTAAGCTCAAAGTTGTTTGCCCCAATGGCAGGGATTGAGATGCTTCTTCCATAGAAATTGGAAGTTGGTGCAGTAAAGTCACCAAGCACCTTCCTTGCATTGTTGTTGTTGGGTTCGGCCATATTTGTTTCTTTTTCTGTTTCCTTTTCGAAAATTTCTATCAGGTCCTCTTCAAAGTATTGTGCTTTAGCTGCTCTTAGCTTTCTCTTCAGAGTCCTTTCAGGTTCAGGATCAGCTTCAACAAGTATGCCTTTATCCTTGTTCCTGCTCATATGAAAGAGAAGAGAACAAAGAAAATATGGAATCCTCTATGTCACAGTATAGAGATTCCTTGAGGTGTCAGAGGAAAATAAGAATAGAAGGATGAGGTAGATAAGGAAGAATTCGAACATATAGAGAGGAGAAGTGTTAGTGATTAAATAGAAGGAGATAAGAGAGAGGAAGTTTTCAAAAATTGTAAATAAAATAAAATAAAATTATAATTTAAAACAATTAGTTGATTAAAAAGAATTTTGAAAAATGGGTTAGTGATTTTCGAAAATTAGAGGTGAGAGAAAGTGGTTAAGTGGTTTTGAAAAAGATAAGAAAATGATTTTGAAAAGATAAGAAGTTAGAAAAAGATTTTGAAATCAAAGGATTTAAAAAAAAAGATATGATTGAAAAAGATTTAATTGGAAAAAGATATGATTGAAAAGATATGATTGAAAGGATGTGATTTGAAAAACAATTTAAAAAGATTTGATTTTTAAAATTGATGACTTGACTAACAAGAAACTAAAAGATATGATTCTAAAATTCAAATATTGAACCTTTCTTAATAAGAAAGTAACAAACTTGAAATATTTTGAATCAAAATATTAATTGTTAGCAAGGTTTTCGAAAATTTGAGAAGGAAAAATTAAAAAAGATTTGATTTTTTGAAAAAGATATGATTAATAGAAGACGAGATTTTGAAAAAGATTTGGATGAGAATTTGAAAAAGATTTGAATTGAAAACTTACCTCCTTTGTGTCTTCCTGGCGTTAAACGCCCAGCCAGGTACCCTGGCTGGCATTTAAATGCCAGTTTTCCTTCCTCATTGGGCGTTTTGAACACCCAGCTTTTTCTGTGTAATTCCTCTGCTGTATCTTCTGAATCTTCAATTCTCTGTATTATTGACTTGGAAAGACATAATTTTGAATTTTTTGAATTTTTAATGAGGAGAAAAACAACAAAATGAAATTAATCATGAAAAATTAGAATCAGACAGATAATGCATGCAAGAACACTTTGAATGTCAAGATGAACACCAAGAACACTTTGAAGATTATGATAAACATCAAGAACATATTTTTGAAAAAATTTTTTAGAAAAGGAAGACATGCAAGACACCAAACTTAGCAGTTTGTATACTAGGGACACTAACAAATTGAGAATGCACATGAGAAACAACAAAAGGCATAAAACAGGAGAATTTAAAGATCAGACAAAGAAAATCATCAAGAACAACTTGAAGATCATGAAGAACACATGCATGAATTTTCAAAAATTTTTTTAGAAAAAATTAAAAAGATGCAATTGACACCAAACTTACAATTTGACACTATGCTCAAACAAGAAACAAACAATATTTTTGGTTTTTTATGATTTTCGAATTTTTTTTTTGTATTTTTCGAAAATTATTTGGAAAAAGAAAATAAGGAGTTCAGAATTTTTAATAGAAATTCCAGGAATCATGCAATGTTAGTCTAAAGCTCCGGTCCAGGAATTAGACATGGCTTACTAGCCAGCCAAGCTTTAAGTGAAAGCTTCGGTCCAAAACACTAGACATGGCCAATGGCCAGCCAAGCTTTAGCAGATCACTACATTCAACAGCAAGATTGATAGAAATCAACAAGCTCTTGTGATGATAAGTTGAAGACTCGGTCCAAAAGATTAGACATGGCTTCACAGCCAGCCAGACTTTAACAGATCATCTTGAAACTCTAGAATTCATTCTTAAAAATTATGAAGAACAAAATAAAATATATATTTTTTTTCGAAAATTAAAAATAAAATAGACTTAAACATAAAATAAAATTACCTAATCTAAGCAACAAGATGAACCGTCAGTTGTCCAAACTCGAACAATCCCCGGCAACGGCGCCAAAAGCTTGGTGCACGAAATTGTGATCTCAATGGCGCCAACAACTTGGTTCGTACAATTGTAATCTCAACACTTTCCTCACAACTCGCACAACTAACCAGCAAGTGCACTGGGTCGTCCAAGTAATACCTTACGTGAGTAAGGGTCGAATCCCACGGAGATTGTCGGCTTGAAGCAAGCTATGGTCATCTTGTAAATCTCAGTCAGGCAGATTCAAATGGTTATGGGATTTTGATAATTAAAAGATAATAAACATAAAATAGAGATAGAGATACTTATGTAATTCATTGGTGGGAATTTCAGATAAGCGTATGGAAATGCGTACTCTTTCTGAATCTCTGCTTTCCTACTGCCTTCATTCAATCATTCATACTCCTTTCCATGGCAAGCTGTATGTTGGGGATCACTGACAGGGCCCCAAGGGTGTATTGGTAAATATTCTCTATGGTAAAACCGCGTTGTAAGTATAGCTCTACCAACAACAATCCTAGGGGGGTCAAATTTAGAAGAGGGATTTGGTTGTCACAAGTTCAACCCCAATAGAAATAACCGAAGTATTCAAACTTCGGGTCGTCTCACAAGGAATGGGAAAACATGTGCTTCGACATTAGTTAGAAATCCGGGGTTGTGAGTTATAAGCATGAAAATAAATGGAAATCTTAACAAGCAAGTAATCTTAAATTGCAATAAACTAATTCAACTACCTAAGCAAAACTTGAGCAATTCCAATGAACAAGCAATATCCTACTTAATTCTACTTTAAACCAAGCAAGTAACTATAACTAAGGCAATTGAAATTGAAAATTGGTTTTCAAATATGAATAATAAAAGCAACTCTTGGCTAGGCATGGGAATTGGGGTCACAATCCTTGTCCAATAACTATATGTTGACAATTATGAGGAACTAAGCTCATTAAGTCTACCCTCAAAGTCTTAAGTACGTGATATCTACCCCCTAGACTTGAAGTACGTCAAATGGCTTTGGTCACATCAACCCATAAGTCCCAACCTACCTACTAATTAGATTAGTAGTGGGTTGGCGTCAATGAGTATCAAATTGACCACCAAGGGCTCCCAAATCATCAAACCCATTAGACCCAATGACTCAAGTTTACCCAATTCCCTTGACCTAGGCCAAGAGTGGAAAAGACTACTCCATACTTAAAGTAAACAATTCATCAAACACTTGGTAAGCATTAACAAAAGACATGTTCAAAACAACAATTAAATTGAAATCTACAAATACCCACTAACAATTATCAACATACAATCAAGCAATTAACAAGATTAAACATAGAAATCATCAATGTGACATCAACAAGCCAAGATTCACAACATTCATGGAATGGGTATAAAATGACAATTGACAAGAATCATAAAACTATCACTAAATGTAAGTGGTGCACAAATTGTGAATCACACTTTTCACAACTCGTACCACTGACCAGCAAGTGCACTGGGTCGTCCAAGTAATACCTCACGTGAGTAAGGGTCGAATCCCACGGAGATTGTTGGTTTGAAGCAATCTATGGTTATCTTGTAAATCTTAGTCAGGAAGTCAATTATGTTTATCAGTTGAATTGCGAATAAACAAGAGAGCATGGATTAAAGGTTACTTGTTATGCAGTAATGGAGAATATGTTGGAGTTTTGGAGATGCTTTGTCTTCTGAATCTCTGCTTTCCTCTGTCTTTTGATTCACGCACGCACGTCCTCCTATGGCAAGCTGTGTGTAGGTGGATCACCGTTGTCAATGGCTACCATCCATCCTTCCAGTGAAAAGATTCCAAGTGCGCTGTCACCGCACGGCTAATCATCTGCAGGTTCTCAGTCATACCGGAATAGGATCTACTATCCTTTTGCGTCTGTCACTACGCCCAGCACTCGTGAGTTTGAAGTTCGTCATAGTCATTCGATCATTGAATCCTACTCGGAATACCACAGACAAGGTTTAGACTTTCCGGATTCTCATGAATGCCGCCATCAGTTCTAGCTTATACCACGAAGATTCTAATTAAGAGATCTAAGAGATACTCATTCAATCGGATATAGAACGGAGATGGTTGTCAGGCACACGTTCATGGTTTGAGGAAGGTGATGAGTGTCACAGATCATCACCTTCATCACAGTTAAGCGCGAATGAACATCTTAGATAGGAACAAGCGTGTTTGAATGGAAAACAGAAATACTTGCATTAATTCATCGAGACACAGCAGAGCTCCTCACCCCCAATAATGGAGTTTAGAGACTCATGCCGTCAAAGAGTACAAAGTTCAGATCTAAAATGTCATGAGATACAAAATGAGTCTCTAAAAGTTGTTTAAATGCTAAACTAGTAGCCTAGGTTTACAAAAAATGAGTAAACTATGATGGATGATGCAGAGATCCACTTCTGGGGCCCACTTGGTGTGTGCTGGGGCTGAGACTTAAGCAATTCACGTGCATAAGGCTGTTTTGGGCGTTCAACGCTAGGTTTGGATCCATTTCTGGCGTTGAACTCCAACTTTTAATCCTTTTCTGGCGCTGGACGCCAGAATTGGGCAGAGAACTGGCGTTGAATGCCAGTTTACGTCATCTATCCTTGTGCAAAGTATGGACTATTATATATTTCTAGAAATCCCTGGATGTCTACTTTCCAACGCAATTAGAAGCGTGCCATTTTGAGTTCTGTAGCTCCAGAAAATCTACTTTGAGTGCAGGGAGGTCAGAATCCAACAGCATCAGCAGTCCTTTTTCAGCCTGAATCAGATTTTTGCTCAGCTCCCTCAATTTCAGCCAGAAAAATACCTAAAATCACAGAAAAACACACAACTCATAGTAAAGTCCAGAAATATGAATTTTTCCTAAAAACTAATGGAATTAAACTAAAAACTAACTAAAACATCCTAAAAACTATATGAAATTAACCCCAAAAAGCGTATAAAATATCCGCTCATCAGTAAGCAAGATTGTAACAAGGAATTCAAATTGAACAATTAGAACTGTAATTAACAAAATCCAATTCACAAATCAACAAGGAAAGATCAAATTGGAAACTAGATCTAGAGAGGAACAAGGGTTTCTCTCTCTAGAATAACCAAAGAACCAAAAACTAGCTAAAATTGTGTCCTAGTGTAAAAATGAGTGCTCCCCCCTTTCCCCCTCAGCATCCTTGGGTCTTTTCCATGCAGAAACAACTTGAAATTGGGCCTCCTTGGCCTCAGAAATCGCCAGGCACGATTTCTCTTAATGAGGTCACGTGCAGCTTCCCATGCGTGCGCGTCATGCGTGCGCGCGCGCCGATTGCTTTTGTGATCCATGCGTGCGCCCCAGTTGTGCGTGCGCGTCGATAGGAATCTTCCAATCTGCGCGGATGCGTCCATCCTTTCGCGCCGCTTCCAGCCAATCCCATCCACGCGTGCGCGTGGAGTGCGCGGGCGCGCCGATGCTGCTGCTCCCAAGACTTCAATTCTTCATGTTCCTCCCTTTTTGTACATGCTTTCTCCCTCTCTTCTAAGTCATTCCTACCCTATAATTCCTGAGATTACTCAACAAATACATCACGGCATCGAATGGCAATAGAAGAGGATTAAAATATGGCAATTTTAAGGCAAAATAAGCATGTTTTTTTATCATAGAGCAATATTGGGAAGTGAACACAAAACCATGCATTTCTTGCGAATAAGTGTGAGAAATATTGATAAAATCCCCCAAAATAAGCACAAGATAAACCACAAAATTGGGGTTTATCAAATCTCCCACACTTAAACCAAGCATGTCCTCATGCTTAAAATAAAAAGACCAAAGACTATGATGGGAAAGAGTTTATGAAATGCTAAGTACCTAAATGGATGCATGCAATTAATGTAAAATTATCTACCTACTTGGTCAAAAGGGGATCTATCCTCCAAGAATACATGTGAGCATATAGGGTGAAGATAGTATGTGATTCATGAATCCTACCAAATTGAATTTCACCATGGAATGCATATAACTTGCTAAACGAACGCTTGTGAAGGCCGGGAACAAGCGTTGAGCATCGAACCCTCACCGGAAGTGTATCCGCTCTATTCGCTCACGTGTATAGGGTTCTTCACTCAATCTCCTCATAATCATGCTTTCCAAGATTTGTCTTTCATCTAACAATCAACAATTACTTAATACATGCTTACAAGTATCATGAGGTCTTATTCATGGGTTGTAATGGGCTAGGGTGAAGGTAAGGATGTATATGGCTAAGTGGGCTTAAAATTTGAGTCCTTGATCAACCTCGGATCCCACTAGACACCTGGAACAACCTATACAACTATAATGCATTACCTAGCTACCCTTGAGTTTCACTTTTTGCATACTCATGCATTCTTTTCAATCCACCTACTATATGCATTGTTTTTATTACTTTATCTTGGGGCATTTTTGTCCCCTTTCATTGCTTTCTTTCTCTCTCTTCTTTTTTTTTTTATCATTATCATCCCCTTTTCTTGGGATTTTCCTTGTGGATAGAGGTTTCAATGCATACATTTTCACTATACAACACATGAGTATATTCCCAAATCCTAGAATTTTCAATTACAACTACAACACACCTCTTTACATCTACCCTAATTCCTAAGTATACCCGCCCAATTGAATGATATGCATCCTAACTCACCTAAGCTAATAAAGGATCCAAATTTGGACATTCATGGTTTTCCGCTTAGGGTTATTGATGTGCTCTTTTTAAGAACAAAGGGGGTTTATCATAGGCTCAAAGTTGGTTAGCAACGGTAGATGAAAGGGTTAAGGCTATTTGGAATAAGTGACTATCGAAACGATGGCCTCAATCATGCAAATGCATTCATACATCAAGCAATGGACATATAGAATTGGACAAATCAAGGATCACAATCATATAGAGAGAGAGATATGCACACAAGAATGGAGATAATGGTTAAAAGATGTAACCATGCAATTGGCTCAAAACTTTCATGCCTGTGTTCTTAGCTCAATCACTATGTTCCAAAATACATTCTTAAAGCAAGTTTGCAAAAATAATTTCAAGATTTTGGTAGGTCACCCAAAACACAGTTTCTTGGAAAGGAAGTTATTGCTTTGACCAAGTGATTGTAAAAGAAAACTAACTATCATGCAAGGGTATTTACAAGAAAAAAAACTAACTATGCATGCAATATACTAACATCTACGCAAAAGACAAATCCATGGTTATTGAAGAGAGAGAGAGAGAGAGTGTTACCCATGGAGATCGGTCGAACGACCTCCCCACACTTTAGAAATTAGCACGGTCCTCCGTGCTACGAATGATACTCAAGGGACGGTCGGGACTGGAATCTTCACTATCCCCTCCATCAGAACTTTCATCGCTTGGGTTCGAGGTGGATGTGAATATCTCAGGTTCCTCCATACTCGGGGCAACATGACTCAGAAGCTTCTTGAGGTAGGTGTATTGGTGGTGGTTGCGCCGCTCATACCTATCCAGCTTCCGGTGAAGATCTTCTATCTTTTGATATGTGGATCTCGGTGGTGGTGGTGATGAGCTCGAGGGAAAAAGAAGTGGTGGGGCCATGTTGAGGCTTGGTTTGTTCATGGAAAGGAGTAGATACTTTCCGCTTGGGACCACATCGCCCTTAGCCGGAACTATGATCTTTTTGTCCTTGGCTTCCCAAGAATCGCCCGCAGCAGAAACTAAGTCAGATACCAAAGCTGGGAATGGCAAATTCCCTCGGTCATGAACTCGACTCATCGCTCGCTTGACAAAGAACGAAATGTTCACAGGCTTCTCCGTTAGAACATACCAGACAAGCAAGGCGAGTCTGCCGTGATAGACGATCGGTGGGTGCTAGGTAGTACAGAATGAGATAGGATTTGGGCCCACGCTCGAGCTTCCACAGTGAGGGAGCGAGCATCAACGCTTTTGGGCCTCATCCGCTGACTACCATGGATCCAAAATGCCTCGGGCTCAGCGATGACTTGGAGAATTGAGTCCCAATTAAATCCGAACTCCACTCGCTGATGCAAGACTTCTTGGTAGCCATCCATGTTGTTTGGCACTGGTTGGACATTGAGCACCTGCTGAATGGCCTCTTCTGAAACTGAAACTTGCTTCCGGCGCATATATACCGATTGAAGAGAGGAAAGATGGTAGTTGGTGTAAAATTCTTCCACCCAAGAGAGGTTGATTTCCTTTGGTTTCCTCAAAAGAAACTCCCATCCTCTCTTTTCGATACGGGGTAGAATATAAGGAGCAACCTTATCCGGCGGAGCGAGTAGGTGCTCAGGATGATAGTTCCTTGCCGTTATAGAGGGGAACCTAAGTTCACAAAAGCGGTTGGGGAACCTTGCAGAATCTTTCGCCGGTTTACCCTTTTCATTCTCATCGATAGGAGCGGATGCCTTCCCTTTCTTGGGTAGGGGTTTGGCTCCTAAGGAAGAGTGCGCCTTAGAATTTGACCTTTGGGGTGCCCTTTTTGTGGCCGGTTTCCTCGAAGCTACCTCCTTGCCTTTTTTGGTGGCCATCCTAAAAGGAAGGGGGGACGGAAAACATTAAACCCAAGAAACAAATTGATGAAAGCATGCAAGTGATATGTTATGCCCATGATGAATATGAAAGCAAGGGTTATATCACTTGGCATGTGATGCAAGAGAAAGTAAGGCATGCAAAGGCATGAGAAGAGTAGTCTCAAGCATCCTTAATAAAAAGCAAGTCATGTGCAATTAATATGGAATTGGCAAATATAAACTTGAAACACACAAATTAGACTCAGTGCATTTAAGAGGAAGCAAGTGAATGAGGGAGAAAGCACCAATTTGAAAGTGTATGACTAAAATGAGCCAAAATGGTATATATGCATTTCCTCGAACACTTGTCGTGCATTAGTCAAGCAAAGAGCAATTATGAGATACTAAACCAATTCAAAGCCCAAAATGGAACATCAATCATCACATAAACATCACACAATGAGAATGATAGGAAAAAGAATGATAAAAGATTTAGTAATGAAACTTAAGATCAATCTTCAACATCCATGGAGAAATAAGGACAAAGGAAAAGTAGGCAAACAAAAACAAGAGAAAAGGAAAGTAAGTAAAGCAATACAAACCAACTAACTAAAGAAAATAATGCAAGAAGAAATAAAGGAGAAGAGTGGGAGAGTTGAAACCTTGAGAAGGGTATGAAGGGGCAAGGTTTAATCTCCTTTGGTGAAGATAAGAAGGAAAATGGGAGAGGTGTTGTGCCACCGGAAAGGTTGGTTGTCGCCGGTGAGTGGCCGGAGACAATGGTGGTAGGTTGGGGAAGAAGAAGAAGAGAAGAGAAATGATGGAGAGAGTAGGAGAAGGAACTAAGAAAGAAAAAAGAAGTGTGAGTGAGAGAGAAATGAAACGGCGCGAAGTATAAAACTGACTCGCGCAACCGGCGCGCACGCGCAAGGTGCGCTGACGCGTAGGTGAAGGTATTAGCTGAGGGCGCGTGCGCGTCAGTGGCGCGCGCGTGTGAGAGGAGTTGTGCCCCAGGCACAAAAGTGGCACAAACCTGGCTCAAGTCTCTGGTTTTTGTACCAGGGTGACCCAGGGAGGCATGCGCGCGGACGCGCACCTTGCGCGGACGCGTGCTTGTGGTATTCTACAACTGGCACGGGCGCGCACAACGCGTGGACGCGTCAGTTTTGGCACAAAGTTGGCCCAATTGTGGCTCAACTCTTTGGTTTTTGTACCAGAGACTCCAAATAGCCCCATCGGCGCGCGTGCGCACTGTGCGCTTGCGCGTCGATGGTCAACTGGCGATGGTGCGCGCAGGCGGCATGCACGCGAACGCGCGAGTGCCTGCGCGAGTTGGGCATAAAGTTGGCCTGACTCTCGGGTTTTTGGCTTGAAAATGGAAATTCGCAACCGGCGCGCGCGCGCACTGTGCGCCTGCGCGTCGGTGCCCTTTTGCAAAGAAAAATTTTGTTTTCTTTATCTCTTTTCACAACCTATCTATATGAACATTCTACCTATCTAACAGAATCAACAAAGCTAGCATTCCTAAGCACTCAATCAATCATCAAAAGATCATAAACTTCAAAGAACTAAAGATACTAAAAGATGGTATAAACAAGGAAGATCTTACCACGGTGGGGTGCCTCCCACCAAGCACTTTTCTTTAACGTCCTTAAGTTGGACGGTCCTCTTCTTTAAGCTTCCTCTCTCCTTGGTGCATCCTCCAATATGTACACTTCTAGCTCTTTTGGAGGCTTGCAACCATGATACTTCTTCACTCTATGTCCATTCACCTTGAAGGTTGCTTCACTCTTGGGATCAAACAACTCCACCACTCCATAGGGCTTCATTTCTTTCACCTTAAAAGGTCCTTCCCATCTAGAACGGAGCTTGCCAGGCATGAATCAGAGCCTTGAGTTATAGAGGAGGACCTCATCACCCTCTTGAAAGTCCTTCTTCCGGATGTGATGGTCATGAAACGCCTTAGTCTTTTCCTTGTAAATTCGGGCATTCTCATATGACTCGTTCCTCAAACATTCAAGCTCTTCTAGTTGTAACTTCCTAGCTTCACCCGCCTTCGTTAAATCCATGTTGCACTGCTTTACCGCCTAATAGGCTCGATGCTCAATTTCCACCGGAAGGTGGCACGCCTTACCATAGACGATCTGGAAGGGACTCATCCCTATCGGAGTCTTGTAGGCCGTTCTATATGCCCATAGTGCATCTCCTAACCAGAGGCTCCAATCCTTTCTTTGTGGATTGACCACTTTTTCCAAGATTCTCTTGATTTCCTGGTTGGACACTTCCGCTTGTCCATTTGTTTGCGGATGATAAGCAGTAGCAACCTTATGCGACACTCCATAGCGCTTGAGCAATGCTTCTACCTTCCTGTTACAAAAGTAGGATCCTTGGTCGCTCACGATTGCTCGTGGCGACCCAAAGGCATACAATGTGATTCCTAATGAAAGAAACAATGGTATTGGTGTCGTCAAGGCGGGTAGGTACGGCCTCTACCCACTTTGACACGTAGTCAACCGCTAACAGAATATACAGATACCCACTAGAGTTGGGAAACGGTCTCATAAAGTCAATGCCCCATACATCAAATATTTCACAAAACAGCATAGGTTGCTGAGGCATTTCATCCCTTTGGGAAGCGTTTCCTGACCTCTGACACTGATGGCAAGACACACATAGCTGGTTAGCATCCTTGAATAAGGTTGGCCACCAGAATCCGCAATCCAACACCTTTTTAGCGGTCCTTTGTGGGCCAAAGTGGCCACCACATTCGGACGAATGACAAGCTTCAAGAATTGGTTGGAATTCAGACTCTGGGACACATCTTCGAATTACTTGGTCCACACCCTTCTTCCACAAGTGAGGGTCATCCCAAATATAGTATTTGAAATCACTCCTCAACTTGTCCCTTTGGTTTTTCGAAAAGTTGGGAGGGAAGATTCTTGCAACCAAGTAGTTCGCCATTGGGGCAAACCAAGGAAAACTAGCCGACGCAGCATGCAAACTATCCAATGGGAATGAGTCATTGATCGGAAATGGATCAACCTTTAAATTCTCAATGCGGCTTAAATGATCCACAACCAAGTTTTGAGATCCACTCCGGTCCCTAATCTCAATGTCGAATTCTTGCAAAAGCAAGATCCAACGTATGAGTCTAGGCTTTGACTCATTCTTTGTCAATAAATACTTCAAAGCTGCATGATCCGTCTATACCACTATCTTTGAACCTAGCAAATAAGATCTAAATTTATCTAAAGCATGAACAATGGCTAGGAGCTCTTTTTCAGTAGTGGTATAGTTGGATTGTGCTGCATCTAGTGTCTTAGAAGAGTAAGCAATGACATAGGGGAGTTTACCATCGCGCAGTGCAAGCGCAGCACCTACAGCATGGTTTGACGCATCGCACATTATCTCAAACGGCAACGTCCAGTTGGGGCCTCGCACAATTGGTGCTGTGGTAATAACTCTCCTTAGCTCTTCAAAAGCTTTCACACATTCACTATCAAACTCAAATTCCACATCTTTTTGGAGTAGGCGCGACAATGGCAAGGCAATCTTGCTGAAATCCTTAATAAAGCGCCTATAAAATCCTGCATGTCCCAAAAACGAGCGAACTTCCCTCACGGATGAGGGGTGAGGCAAAGTAGTGATTACATCGACCTTGGCCGGGTCTACAGAAATGCCTTCATGAGATACTACATGTCCTAACACTATACCTTGTTGTACCATAAAGTGACATTTTTCAAAATTTAAAACAAGGTTAGTGTCAACACATCTAGCAAGGACCTTGGCCAAGTTCTCTAAGCAACAATCGAATGAAGTACCATAAACGCTGAAGTCATCCATAAAGAGTTCCAGACAATTCTCCATTAGATCGGAGAAGACACTCATCATGCACCTCTAAAAAGTAGCAGGTGCGTTACATAGTCCAAATGGCATCCTTTTATAGGCAAAGGTGCCGAATGGACAAGTAAACGTGGTCTTCTCCTGATCTTCAGGAGCAATATGTATCTGGAAGTAGCCAGTATATCTATCAAGAAAGCAGTAGTGAGATTTACCTGCCAAGCGGTCTAACATCTGATCGATGAAGGGTAAGGGGTAATGGTCCTTCCGTGTGGCGGCATTCAATCTTCTGTAGTCAATACATACTCGCCACGCATTTTGTACTCTTTTAGTGACCATTTCTCCGTTGTCCTTCTTGACCGTTGTAATGCCCGACTTCTTGGGGACAACTTGAACCGGGCTCACCCACTCACTGTCAGAAATAGGGTATATGATATCCGCATCCAGTAGTCGGGTGACCTCTTTCTTCACTACGTCGAGGATGGTTGGGTTGAGCCTCCTTTGCGGTTGCTTAACCGGCTTGGCTCCATCTTGGAGAAATATCCTATGCATGCACTTGCGCGGGTCAATTCCCACAATATCCGCAAGGCTCCATCCTATTGCTTTCTTGTGCTTTTTGAGAACATCTAGGAGCTTTCCCTCTTCTTCACTTGAGAGCTCACTAGCAATAATGACCGGAAACCTTTGGTTTTCCTCTAAGAAAGCATACTTCAAATGAGATGGAAGGGGCTTCAATTCACTTTTTGTCTCAAGTTGAGGCTCCTTTTCATCAAGCTCATGGGGCTCATTCTTGACAACTTCTTCAGGTTCATCCTCTTGGTCATCCATTACCTCAACAGTGGGGTAGCACAATTTGTCATGATCTTCTTCTTGCACTTTCGCCACCACTTCATCAATCATATCACATCGGAGCATGGAGTGTTCTTCGGGAGGATGTTTCATGGCTTCCTCTAAATTGAACTTGATAGTCTTGTCTCCAACCCCAAAAGAATATATACCGGTGAAGACGTCCAACTTGAACTTGGAGGTTTTGAGAAAGGGTCTACTAAGTAGGATGGAGGATGAGCTTCTACTTTCCGTTGGAGGCATCTCAAGGATGTAAAAGTCAACCGGAAAAACCAAATCCTTAATTGCCACGAGTACATCTTCGGTTATCCCCATTACTGTGATCACACTTTTATCGGCTAAGGCAAACCTCGCTGCCGACTTCTTCAATAGAGCTAAATTCAACCGCACATAGATGGAAAGCGGGATGATGCTTACACAAGCTCCCAAGTCACACATACAATCATGAAAGGTGTATCCACCAATACAACAAGACACTAAGCACGGTCCAGGGTTGCCACATTTTCTTGGAATAGGTTCCATCAAGGAAGAAATCGAACTACCCAAGGATAGTGTCTCCAATTCCCCTATCCTATCCTTGTGTGTACACAAGTCCTTCAAAAATTTTGCATACTTGGGAATTTGTTGGATAGCGTCAAGGAGTGGTATGGTTACCTCAACCTTTTTGAACACTTGAAGCATGTCCAAATCAAACTCTGGTGTCTTCTTCGCTTTCTTCACCATGGAAGGAAATGGAATAGGAATTGATTCATCAACTATGGCTTTTCTCTTGGGTTCCTTGAGGTTTACTCCTTCTTCCTCATGCCCTTTGTCTACCACCTCTCCTTCATGTGGAGTTCCAACAACTACCTCTTCCTCATTCATTTCTCTCATGACCCTTGGAGGTATCTCCTCCAATGTAGTCTCCGACCGTAGAGTAATGGCATTGAGACCACCTCTTGGGTTTGGTTGGGGTTGAGATGGAAGGTTGGAGGAACTTGAGGGTTGAGTGGTGTTGTTATTGGGAGTTGGCGGATGGCTTGACATGTTCATCTTTGAGAGCATGTTGGTGAGGTTGGCCAATTGAGTGTTCAAGGCCTTGAATTGAGCCTTGTTGATCTCATCTCATTTTTCCATAGAGGCTCTAAGCTCATCAACTTGATTGTTGGAAGATGTAGGAGTTTGGTTTTGTTGTCTATGGTGTGGTGTTTGGTACTTGGTGTAGTTGTTTTGGTTTTGGTTAGGGTGGGCTTGGTTGGCTTGGTAGTTGGTGTTGTTATGGTGGTATTGGGATGAAGGTTGGTTGTTGTTGTGATGAGAAGAAGAGTTGTTCCATCTTTGATTTTGATTGCTTCCTTGTGCATTATCTCTCCACCCTTGATGTAGATTACTACCTTGATGGTAGTTGTTTTGACCTTGAGGAGGGTATGGTGGACGGTTGTAGTTCACATTGGCTACCACAAGGGCATGTTCCTCTTGAATTTGATGGCATTGGTCGGTGTAATGTGTGGTGCTAGAGCACAAACCACAAATCCTAGGAGGGCCTTCAAGTTGAGCAACCGGAGGAGGGGCTTGGACGGCTTGGATAGAGTAGTACTCCCTTTGATCTCTTTGAATTTGTATAAGGATGGTGGTCATATCCCCAAGTGCCTTGGTTAGACTTGCTTCAGAGAGGGGCGGTTCTACCACACCTTTATGGGAGTTACTTCTCACTCTTGTGTGTTGTGTAGATTCGGCGACATCCTTTATCAAATCCCAAGCTTCTCCTTCTGTCTTGTTTTTCGAAAGGGACCCGCCACTAGAGGCGATAAGCAATCTTCTATCTTCCGCACAAAGACCTCCGGTAAAGTAGCTAATGAGCAAGCGAGTGGTCATTCCGTGGTGTGGACATGACTTCAATAGCCTCTTGAACCGAGACATACTCATACATACTCTCTTGGTCTCTTTGTATTATGCCCGAAATCTCTTTCCGGATGTACTCGGTCTTCTCCGGTGGGAAGAACTTGTCAAGAAACTCTCTTCTCAAGAAATCCCAATTAGTCACAATATCATCCGGTAGTGAATAGAACCATGTTTTTGCTTGCGCTTCAAGAGAAAAAGGAAAGGCAAAAACCATGATGGCTACCTCATCGGCTCCATGCCTTCGAGCCGTAGAACAAGCAACATGAAAATCCTTCAAATGTCGGATGGGGTCTTGACCCGGCAACCCATGATACTTAGGAAGTAGATTTATCAAGCTACTCTTCAACTCAAAGTTTGGATCAAGGTTAGGATACCTTGCTTGCAACGGTTGAAGTATGATATCCGGAGCTCCTTGCTTATGCAAAGTGATCCGGCGTGGCTCCGCCATGTGTGGCTCACCTGTAGGATGCAAAGATGTATTAGTAGTGCCAACAGAAGAATAGGAAGTAGCGGACTCCAAGTCACTCTCGGTGACGTCTAGTGATTCGGTGTTTTCCTCAAGAGAGGCCGAAGTACTAGGCGTATAGTCCAATCGCCTTCTAGCTTGCCGAGTGTGTAACAAAGTTCTTTCAATCTCGGGATCAAAGTTGGCTAAGCTAGAATTCGGTTGAGACCGAGTCATCAAACTTGAAAGTCATAGTACAAATGCAAAAGAATTCTAAACTATAGCTAAGTATTGAAAAGGCAAAATATCTACAATATTCACATATTCACATAACCAATATCAGGGCATATGTTGCAACCATTTCCCGGCAACGGCGCCAAAAATCTGACAGGGCCCCAAGGGTGTATTGGTAAATATTCTCTTTGGTAAAACCGCGTTGTAAGTATAGCTCTACCAACAACAATCCTCGGGGGGGGGGTCAAATTTAGAAGAGGGATTTGGTTGTCACAAGTTCAACCCCAATAGAAATAACCGAAGTATTCAAACCTCGGGTCGTCTCACAAGGAATGGGCAAACATGTGCTTCGACATTAGTTAGAAATCTGGGGTTGTGAGTTATAAGCATGAAAATAAATGGAAATCTTAACAAGCAAGCAATCTTAAATTGCAATAAACTAATGCAACTACCTAAGCAAAACTTGAGCAATTCCAATGAACAAGCAATATCCTACTTAATTCTACTTTAAACCAAGCAAGTAACTATAACTAAGGCAATTAAAATTGGAAATTGGTTTTCAAATATGAATAATAAAAGCAACTCTTGGCTAGGCATGGGAATTGGGGTCACAATCCTTGTCCAACAACTATATCTTGACAATTATGAGGAACCAAGCTCATTAAGTCTACCATCAAAGTCTTAAGTACGTGATATCTACCCCTAGACTTGAAGTACGTCAAATGGCTTTGGTCACATCAACCCATAAGTCCCAACCTACCTACTAATTAGATTAGTAGTGGGTTGGCGTCAATGAGTATCAAATTGACCACCAAGGGCTCCCAAATCATCAAACCCATTAGACCCAATGACTCAAGTTTACCCAATTCCCTTGACCTAGGCCAAGAGTGGAAAAGACTACTCCATACTTAAAGTAAACAATTCATCAAACACTTGGTAAGCATTAACAAAAGACATGTTTAAAACAACAATTAAATTGAAATCTACAAATACCCACTAACAATTATCAACATACAATCAAGCAATTAACAAGATTAAACATAGAAATCATCAATGTAACATCAACAAGTCAAGATTCACAACATTCATGGAATGGGTATAAAATGACAATTGACAAGAATAAAAAAACTATCACTAAATGTAAGCAAGATTGTAACAAGGAATTCAAATTGAACAATTAGAACTGTAATTAACAAAATCCAATTCACAAATCAACAAGGGAAGATCAAATTGGAAACTAGATCTAGAGAGGAACAAGAGTTTCTCTCTCTAGAATAACCAAAAAACCAAAAACTAGCTAAAATTGTGTCTTAGTGTAAAAATGAGTGATCCCCCCTTTCCCCCCTCAGCATCCTTGGGTCTTTTCCATGCAGAAACAATTTGAAATTGGGCCTCATTGGCCTCAGAAATCGCCAGGCACGATTTCTCTTAATGAGGTCACGTGCAGCTTCCCACGCGTGCGCGCCAGTTGCGTGTGCGCGTCGATAGGAATCTTCCAATCTGCGCAAATGCGTCCATCCTTTCGCGCCGCTTCCAGCCAATCCCATCCACGCATGCGCGTGGAGTGCGCGGGCGCGCCGATGCTGCTGCTCCCAAGACTTCAATTCTTCATGTTCCTCCCTTTTTGTACATGCTTTCTCCCTCTCTTCTAAGTCATTCCTACCCTATAATTCCTGAGATTACTCAACAAATACATCACGGCATCGAATGGCAATAGAAGAGGATTAAAATATGGCAATTTTAAGGCAAAATAAGCATGTTTTTCATCATAGAGCAATATTGGGAAGTGAACACAAAACCATACATTTCTTGCGAATAAGTGTGAGAAATATTGATAAAATCCCCCAAAATAAGCACAAGATAAACCACGAAATCGGGGTTTATCAATCACTGTTGTCAATGGCTACCTCCCGTCCTCTCAGTGAAAATAGTCCTCTACGGTTTCTGCACGTCTAATCAACTGTCGGATTTCTCGTCTCGGATGAAAAATACCAGGCACAGCTACCGCATGGCTAATCAGCTGTCGGTTCTCGATCATGTCAGAATAAGATCTAATGATCCTTTTGCGCACTGTCACTGTGCCCTACAGTCATGAGTTTGAAGCTCGTCACAGTCATCCTTTCCCAGATCCTACTCGGAATACCACAGACAAGGTTTAGACTTTTCGGATCTCAGGAATGCTGTCAATTGATTCTAGCCTATACCACGAAGATTCTAATCTCAGATTCAGATGCCCCATTGTCAGAGGGAAAATGATGTGAATCGTTGAAGAGAGATCCAAGAGATATGCATTCAAGCTTGTTTTCATGTAGAACGGAAGTGGTTGTCAGGCACGCGTTCATAAGTGAGAATGGTGATGAGTGTCACATAATCATCACATTCATCTTCTTCTTGTGTGCGAATGAGTATCTTGGAATAAGAATAAGCTCGAATTGAATAGAAGAACAATAGTATTTTGCATTAATACTCGAGGAACAGCAGAGCTCCACACCTTAATCTATGGTGTGTAGAAACTCCATCGTTGAAAATACATAAGTGATAATGGTGTTCATTAGTTTCGGCCCCAGAGGGGGAACCAGAATAACCAAGACCTCTAATACAATGAGAAAAAGTAATATTTATACTAAAACTAGTAGCTAGGGTTTACAGAGATAAGTAAATGATGCAGAAATCC
Organism: Arachis hypogaea; assembly: GCF_003086295.3. Lineage (NCBI taxonomy): Eukaryota > Viridiplantae > Streptophyta > Magnoliopsida > Fabales > Fabaceae > Arachis > Arachis hypogaea. The sequence goes on from NC_092046.1 coordinate 127,040,664, forward strand.
ACTTCCGGACCCACTTGGTGTGTGCTTGGGCTGAGCATTGAAGCTTTCACGTGTAGAGACTTTTCTTGGAGTTAAACTCCAGTTTTGGTGCCAGTTTGGGCGTTTAACTCCAGCTTGTAACTCAGTTCTGGCGTTTAACGCTAGAATAGGGCAGAAAGTTGGCATTTAAACGCCAGTTTGTGTCATCAAAACTCGGGCAAAGTATGGACTATTATATATTTCTGGAAAGCCCAGGATGTCTACTTTCCAATGCAATTGAGAGCGTGCCAATTGGGTTTCTGTAGCTTCAGAAAATCCATTTCGAGTGCAGGGAGGTCAGAATCCAACAGCATATGCAGTCCTTTTTCAGCCTCTGAATAAGATTTTTGCTCAGGTCCCTCAATTTCAGCCAGAAAATACCTGAAATCACAGAAAAACACACAAACTCATAGTAAAGTCCAGAAATGTGAATTTTGCTTAAAAACTAATAAAAATATACTAAAAAGTAGCTAGATCCTACTAAAAACTACCTAAAAATAATGCCAAAAAGTGTATAAATTATCCGCTCATCAGTAACCCTCAGAACAACTAGGTAAAGAGAAAAAAAAAATCTTGGTCACATGTTCCTTATGAATAACTAACTGTGCCACATGTGAGTCAACATAGTTTTGGTGGACACCAAACTTGTTTTTCATCAAATAGTTCATGTGAAATTTTGATTTTTGTCACTGTTAGTTTATTCATCACAAAGAACATTTTATTTTCTATTTTTTTACATCATTTTCAAAGATGATGCAAGACATGGTTTATCTTTTCATGAACTTGACCCTTAGAACAAATTTGACTTTCTTAAAATTTCTAGCACATGTAGAACACCAAACTTAATGTTTGGCTATATACTCCAAGAAGGTGAAGGAGTATATATCCTAAGATGGCTATGTGATCCTCATGCTTAGAAAGTCATTTTAGAGTGCCCTGAGGCACACCAAACTTAGAAATCAGACATATACTTCAATATCTTCAATATGCTATATGCAACTGTCAAATTTATCCATAAGGACTCGTATTCATGCTAGAATGACCAATGATTATTGATATTAAGGTATTAAAAGCAAGAATACTAAATCATGGGCTGCCTCCCATGGAGCGCTCTTTTATTGTCACTAGCTTGACATTGGTTCTCTGTTAAGGTGGTTGATGATCATAATACCTCAGCCTGTCCCCTCTTACTGTGAGCCTTCTTCCTGTATTCTGATGAACAATTTCTGCATGCTCCAATGAGAGTATTTTGCTCACAGTGTAATAATCATCAGAATGTGGAAGTGTGTTCAACTGTTGGTAGATCAACTTTACTTTGTTTCCCTCTGAGAGCCCTTCAGTTGGGATTTTCTTGTTTCTCCACCCTTTGGGAATCTTTTTCTTGCTCCTCTTCCCTTTCTTTGGTGACCCTTCTTTCTTGGCAGCGAGCTTTATATCTGGAGCCTTTCTTTTGGCATTCAAACTTGTAACTTCTGTTTGTAACCCTTCCTCAGCTTTCTTATCCCCATGCCCCTTTTTTTTCTTCAATGTCTTCCCTTCTTACCAAAGGTGAGTTGAAGAGTGATTCCTTGGGCTTTTCCTTCCAGTTCAAGTCTTCTTCCTCAATCCTCATGCAATCTTTGTTTTCAGTAGGATGCTGTATCTCCTTAAAGACGTTGAGAATTTTTTGCTCATTATGTGCCCTCAATATCATTTCTCCTTTCTTTACATCTATGATGGCCCTTGCTATGGCTAGAAAAGGTCTTCCCAATATGATGGAATCATTTCCTTCTTCATCTGAATCTAGGATCACAAAATCTACTGGAAATATGAACTTTTCCACCTTAACTAGAAGATTCTCTACCACTCTACTGGGTCTGATAAGTGACCTATTGGCTAGTTGCAAAGACATTCTTGTAGGCTTCACCTCTTCTATGGATAGCCTTCTCATCATGGAGAGTGGCATTAAGTTGATGCTTGAGCCTAAGTCGCACAATGCCTTATCAATTGACATGCTGCCAATGGTACATGATAGAAAGAAGCTTCCAGGATCCTTAAGTTTTGGTGGTAGGCCTTTCTGAATCATAGCACTGCACTCTTGGGTTAGGATCACAGTTTTTTTTTCATCCAAGCTTCTCTTCTTGTTGATGAGTTCCTTTAGAAATTTTGCATACAAGGGCATTTGCTCCAGTGCTTCAGCAAGGGGGAGATTAATTTCCAGCTTCTTAAAGACCTCTAGAAACTTGGGAAATTGTTGATCCTTGAGCTCTCTTTGCAACCTTTGAGGATATGGTAGAGGAGGAATGTAAGGTTTCACTTCCTTCCTCTTCTCTTATGGTTGCTCCACCATGATATGTTTTCCCTTCTTTGAAGCTTGTGATTCCTCCTCCTTCTTCTTGGAACTCTTTTGATCTTTTTCCTTTGCTGCCACTTCTTCTTTGCTATTAGCCTTGTCATTCTCCAATGTTCTTCCACTCCTGAGTTGAATTACTTTACATTCTTCTTTGGGGTTGGGAATGGTGTCACTTGGTAGTGCATTGGTTGGTCTTTCAGCAGTTGTTTGCTTGGACAATTGTCCAATTTGTCTCTCCAGGTTTCTCAGTGAGGCTTCATGGTTCTTGTTGGCCAATTCTTGATGCTTTATCATTTTCTCCATCATCATCTCCAAGTTGGAAATTCTTTGAGACTCTTGGGGTGGTTGCTGAGTGTGAGATGTAGATGGTGAATGAAATTTGTTATGGTTAGCTGTTGGGTTAGTTGGTGGATAGAAAGTGGATGTAGGGTGGTTATTTTGTGGTTTTCTGTATGAATTTTGGTTAGTGTTTTGATGGTTTTGGTGGTTTGTGTTGCGGGAATTATTTTGGTTGGAGTTTCTCTGCCAAGGCTGCTGGTTCTGGTTCTCTCCCCACTTCAAGTTGGGGTGGTTCCTCCAACATGAGTTGTGAGTGTCTCCATAAAAATCATTCTGTCCAACTCCTTGATTGTGCACATATTGCACTTGTTCAGGCTGCTGCTCCTCATAGCTTTCCTCTTGTTGTCCCCACACAACTGGTGGTTGATTAGTTGTGCTCACTACTGCAAGTTGTAGTTCATCCATCCTCTTTGACATCATTTCTATATGCTGTTGAAGCTGCTGATGCATAATCTTGTTTTGAGCCAAGATTATGTCAACACCTTCAAGCTCAAATACACCTCTCTTGGGAGCTGCTTGTCTTTCAAAGGAATAAAAATACTCATTGTTGGCCACCATATCTATGAGATTATGTGCTTCTTGAGCTGTTTTCATCATCTGCAAAGATCCTTCTGAGGAGTAATCCAAAGCTTTCCTTGAACTTAAGGACAAACCCTCATAGAAATTCTGGAGCTCAACCCACTCACTAAACATTCCCTCTGGACATCTCCTAATCAGAGCTTTATACCTCTCCCAGGCTTCGTATAATGATTCTCCTTCTTGCTGCCTAAAAGTCTGCACATCAGTTTTTAATTTGATGACTCTTTGAGGGGGGTAAAATTTGGCTAGGAACTTGCTGACTAGATCATCCCAATTGGTGATGCTCTCTTTTGGGAAGGTTTCTAACCAATGTGTGGCTTTTTCTCTCAGTGAAAATGGGAATAACAAAAGCTTATAGATATCAGGGTGGACTCCATTGGTTTTGACAGTGTCAAAAGTTCTTAGAAACACAGAGAGGTGTTGGTTTGGATCTTCAGCAGCACTCCCTCCATATTGGCAGTTGTTTTGAACCAATGTGATAAGTTGAGGTTTGAGTTCGAAGTTGTTAGCATGGACATTGGGGGTTAGGATACTGCTACCACAATTCCTTGGGTTGGGGATAGTATAGGAAGCTAAAACTCTTCTCTGAGGCTGACCATTATTGTTAGCCACCTCCTCTTGTGGATTTTGGAGATTGTCCTCCATTTCCTGGTCTTCTTCTTCTGTTTCCTCTTCTCCTATTACTCCCTTCCCTCTTGCTTCTCTTCTCAATCTCAAAAATGTTCTCTCTGGTTCAGAATCAAAGGAGGCGGATGCACCTCTTCTTCCTCCTGGCATAAAACACAAACACTTCAAAGAAACAAAAACAGAACACTCTGTAGCTAGAGTGAAGTTAAGGTTAGCAAAAACAAAATCTCAAACAGTTAGTGTGCTTAGCAAAAACAAAAGAAAATGCTTAATCTAGATTATCACCTACTTAATCATTGTCAATCTAATCAATCCCCGGCAATGGCGCCAAAAAACTTGATGGGTGAAAAATCGATTCCACACAAACTAACCGGTAAGTGAACCGGGTCGCATCAAGTAGTAATAACTCATAGGAGTGAGGTCTATCCCACAGGGATTGAAGGATTAAGCAATTTTAGTATGGTGATGAATTTAGTCAAGCTAACAAATGATAATTTGAGTGAAACTTGATAAACAAAAGATAAATAGCAAGAAATTTAGGTGCTGGAAGTAAGTTAGCAGAAACTTAAATGACAAGAAAGGTAAATTGCTGAAGTTTAAAACGCAAGAAATCTAAAAGAGCTGAAACTTAAATTGCAAGAAACTTAAATGGCTGAATCTTAAAGTGCAAGGAAGTAAAACTACAGAATCTAAATTGAAGGGAAACTTAAATTGCTGGAATTGTAAAAGGAATTGGATGCAGGAAATCAAACAGCAAGACAAATCAATTGAAAAGCGAAATCAGAGAAGTCTATAATGAAGAAAATCAGAAGAAAGTGATTCATCAAGGATTGGAGATACCATAATCCATCATGAATCAATTAAGTCTCAACTCCTTTCTCAATCATATGAGTAGATCTATGGCATATTGAAATTGATTGGATCCCAATTTCTTGGCAATCCAATCTCTCTAATCACAATCAATCTTGCCAATTCCTTGATCTAATTGTCATGTGAAGAGTTAGAGCACATTTCTCTCATCCATAAGCCACACTAACTCTCAAGATCTCAATTCCTCCCGAATGGTGTTGATCAAGAGAGTAGTGAAGGATAGAGCTCCAATTCTAATGCAAGTGATTCTCCTTCCGAGGCTCACACAAGCATTCACTGAATTAAATCCCCTTCCGGAGAAGATAATTCACAATCAAAACAGAAGATACCCAATAGCTACACAATTGAATTGAGAAGAAGTAGAATTTCATTGATTCATTGGAATTACAATAGAGCTCCTCCCCCTAATGAATTTGGGGTTTAGTTCATCATAGCTCAAGTAAAACCAAAAGTTAGAAAATTACAGAGAAGTGCTAAGAAAAATTGCAGAAGGAAAAATACAATTTCAGATCTAACTAACTCTCTACTCTGAAATTTCCTACTGACTCCTCTCTCTAAATCAAATTCTTCTCTATTTATACACTTTCTAATTCAGCCTTTGGGTTCTTGGATTGGGCCTCTTGATCTTTATTGAGGTTGATTAGATTGGCTCTAAATGCAGCTTGGAAGAGAAGTGTGCCAATTATGCATTTCTGGAGTCGAAGTTTGAGTCAATGTTTTTGGGCCAACGTTGAGATAAACGTCCTCTTGGAGAAATCAATTCATGTTACTGTCATCAACGTTTGACTCAACGTTGGAGTGCCAACGTTAGCATATCGACGTGTACGCGTGGCTTACGCATACGCGTAGATGGTGTATTTTACCATTCTACGCATAAGCGTGACCTGCGCTTTTGCGCGTTTGGGGTCAAAATACTCATTCACGCGTGCGCATGGATGCAAATCCCCAAATTCCAGTTTTTGAAAGCCTTGCGAAGACGTTGGACCCAGTGTTTGAGTGGCAACGCTTCCTCAAACGTTGCTCTATCCACGCGTGCGCGTGGATTGTCAAAAATTGGGCTTATGCGTACGCGTTGCATGTGCCTGTGCGTCGATACACTTTTTCAAAATCAGAATTTTTGAACTCAGATCGCGCATGTTGGCTACAACGTTGGACTGGTAATGTTCCCTTAAACATTGCTCTATCCACGCGTGCGCGTGGATTGTCAGAATTGCAAATCCACGCGTGTGCGCATAACACGCGTACGTGTCGCCACATTTTTTCCATTTTCCAGAAAGCATTTTACATCAATAACGTTGGGGATAACGTTGGCTTGCCACCGTTCCCTCTATCGTGGGCACCAGCTTTTGCATTTGCCTCCAACGTTTGAGGTAACGTTGGTGGACCATCTTGGCCACCAACGTTACTTCTTCTACTTTTCTTCTCCCCTGCTTTTTCCTCTTCTTTCTTGCTTCTTTCTTGCCTCATTTTCTCCTGCAATCAATCAAACAAATTGCCTCAAAGTTTGTTATAATCACAAGGTGTTTGCATCATTCATAATATCCATTAAAAGTAGCTCAAAACCTTATGAAAAAGCACAATAACAACCATGTTTACTTGACTTAGGAGATGCATGAATTTCTAATCCATTTGCTTACTTCTTGCTCAAGAAAGTGCATAAAATCTAATGAAAACTAGTGAAAAATGCTCGTATAATTAAATATAATATTATATATTTAATAATAGATATAATTATAATTAATTTTTTAATTGAAAGATTAATAAATACTTGTCAAATAAAAGAATTATCCCAATCTTTATAATTTTTTCATAATTTTTATGATTTTATATCTAATAAAATATAAAATTATCTATTTTAAAATATTTTGTTAATTAATTTACTTTATTAAGTATTTATGTGACAGTGAATTATATTTTTATATTTCATATCATTAAAAAATATGACATAAAATAATATAAATTAATTACAGTAACAATTTTGTTATGTGAATTTAAAATGTATTAAAGTATTTTTATATAATAATAGAGGTAAAAATTAATAGAAAAATAAAAAAAATAACTAAAAAAATTAGAAAAAGAACAATATCATTATAAATAATATTAAAGTATTTTTTATATGATTATAGATGCTAAAATTAATTTTAAAAAAAGAAATGTAAAAAAACTCTAAATCAAATAAAAAATATAAATAATATAAATGTTTAATTATTCTATCAGTCCCTATAGTTTCACTGAATTTTCAATTAGGTCCCTATACTTTTTTTCTTTTTGATTGAGTTCCTATACCATATCAGATTTTGTAATTAAGTCCCTACCATGACAAAAATGATAGAATTAACAGAATATTCTGTTAAACAAACCGAATATGCCTAACACTTTACTGAATATTCTGTATAATTTAATAGAATATTCCAATAATTTCAAAATTTTTGTCACGGTAGGGACTTACTTATAAAATCTGATATAGTATAAGAACCTAATTGAAAAGAAAAAAAGTATAGGGACCTAATTAAAAATTCGGTAAAATTATAGGGACCAACAGAGTAATTAAACCTAATATAAATACATGTAGAGAAATTTAAACCCTAATACATAAAGAATATCAACTATTTTTATTATCACTACACTATTAAATTTTACTCTATATAATGTATCTATTATAATAGTATATGAGTTTAAAATTTGTTGGGGGGGGGGGCAAGGCCACTACTTACCTCCCCTTGAGTCCGTCCCTACTTCTGAGCATACTCCATGGTCTTTCTAGGGATGGGCCTCTCAATGGGGATAAGGGTGTCGTGGTCAATCTGCACCCTAGTAGCCTCACAGAGGCGATAAATTAGATGTGGGAATGCCAGCCTGGCGTGGGTGGAGGCATTGGAAGCAATGCTATATATCTCCTGTGGAATGACTCACTCTACCTCCACCTCCTTCCCGAGCATGATACAGTGAATCATCACTGCTCGATCCATATTCACCTCAGAGCAGTTGCTCATTGGGATGATAGAGCATTGAATGAACTCCAACTATCTTCTAGCAACTGGTTTCAGATCATGTCGGCCTAACTGTCCAGGCTGCCCCTCAGAATTGAGCCTCCACTGGGCTCCCGGAAGGCATATGTCTGCAAGTATTTGCTCAGGTCTCTGGTCCCTGTTGACCCTCTTAGTGTAGGACTCATCATTATCCCCTATCTGTGGCAAGTGGAATATCTTTCGCACCCTCTGCACACCAAACTCGAGAATCTGACCTCTCACCATCATCCTCCAGTTCTTGGGGTTGGGATTTACATCCTTCACATGCTTGTAATTTACCCAAGCATTAGCATAAAACTCTTGGACTATGAGTTCACCCACCTTAGTGACTGGGTTACACAATATGCGCCAGCCCCTCCTCTGAATCTCAACTTGAATCTTTGGATACTCGTCCGGTTTTAGATCAAACCGAACCTTCGGAATCACTTTCTTCCACCCGGTAATCTCATGGAAGTGCTCCTCATGGACCTTGGAGCTAAACCTGTGTGAGTCAAATGGACCAGCCACTGGGACATTCTCATTCCTATTCCTAGAGGAAGACTCTCCGGTCTTGGGTTCCATAGAAAATAGTGAAAGAGAAAAAGTGGCTGGACCACACCAAAATTAGAAAGTTGCTCGTCCTCGAGCCAAAAAAAAAAAGAGAATAAAGAGAAAGAGAAAATAGAAGGTGGTAAAAGAAAAGAAAGAAAAAATTGGTGGAGGGTAAGGGATAATAGTGGTGATAGGAAATTAAAATTGGGAAGGAAGATGTGAAAAAAGAAAGAAAAAGGAGATGGGATTGGTAGTGGGAAAGAAAGGTAGGAAGGGTAGTGGAATATTTGATGTTTTGGTGAAAGGGTGTGGTAAAAGAAGTGATTTATAGAAGGGGGAAGGTTCGGTGGGTTAAGGAAGGGTTGGGGTTTTAAAAAATTGAATGGTAGTTATTGTGGGGGTTGGTGGAGTTATGGTGGGTTAATGGGGAATGAAGGAAAAGTAAATGGTGAGAAGGGGGTTGGGTAACGGTAATAGGGGAAGGGGTATGGGGGAATGGAAGGGAGAGATGAAAGGCGTAGTAAGAAAACTGACTAGGGAGGGGGAATCGTGGGTGGGTGATAGAGAATAAAAGTTGGTCTAGAATTTCTCAAAACAATTTCGTTGCAAGCATAGTCCAAACCAACAATTAACCCTCAATCAAAGTTTAATTTGTTTGTCACTTAAGCAAACCCAATAAAAATCGAGAGTATTTAAACATCGGGTCGTGTCTCAAGGAATTACAGGGAAGTGTGTATATTATTGGTTATGGGTGTATATTTTTGGGGTTTTGGGTTTGATAGATAAGAAAATGTAAATAACAATAAAACAAGATAACAACTAAGAAAGGTCTTGTCAAGGGTTGATAATTGGAATTCCCATCCTTGTTACCAACCATAATATAATAATTTCAAGGATTAATCTTATTTAGTCATCCTCTAACAATTGGAGGAAAGTCAAATGAGCTTCATTTATCCTAATCCATAAGTCCTAGCCATCTCACCAATTGAATTAGTGAAGATTAGTGTTAATGGAAGAAAATTATCAATCACTTGGACAATAGTAACTCAAGATCACCCAAATTACCAACCCAAGCCAATAATGGAAAAAAATCTAATCTATAGCTAAAAGAAACATTTCATCAAACACCCAGAATGCAATAAAGGTAAACATCATAAATTGCAAGAATTAGTAAAAGTGATAACTAACACAAGCAAGAAATCAATATAGCAAATAAGGTAAACATCAAGAGACATGAAAACATAAAATTGCATTAAAAGAGAATTGAAATTGACAAGAGAGTTCATGAAATAAAATTGGCAAAATAAGAAAATTAACAAGAGAAGTTGATAAACTAAGATACTAGAACATATAAAAGTGAAGGAAAGCTAAATTGAAGCAAGAATAAAATCTAGATCTAAGAAGAAATTGAAATAAGAACCCTAAAACCTAGAGAGAGGAGAGAGCCTCTCTCTAGAATTCTACATCTCTCTAAAACTAATCTAATGTGTGTCTTCCCCTTATCCTCCTTCACTCTCAGACTCTTATCTTCAATTTGGGCTTGAAATTGGGCCAAAAATCAGCTCATAAATTGCCCCAGCATTTTTCCTTTAGTGAGGCACGTGATTCTTGTCACGTGTACGCATCGTCGAACTTTGCACAAGGTCACGTACACGTCAGTCACGCGTACGCATCAGTCACGCGTACGCGCTGGTGAACGATGCTCTTGGTCACGCGTACACGTCGGTCGATGATGCTCCTGGTCACGCGTACGCGTACTCGTCGGGACCAGCTTCTCAAATCTTTAATTCTCGTGTTCCTTCTACTTTTACATGCTTCCTTTCCATCTTCTAAGCCTTTCCTGCCCTATGAACCCTGAAATCACTTAACAAACACATCACGACATCGAATGGTAATAAGAGAGGATTAAAAATTAGCAATTTTAAGGCCTGGGAAGCATGTTTTCACTTTTAATCACAAATTAAGAAGGATTCACAAAACCATGCAATTTATATGAATAAGTGTGAGAATAGTTGACAAAATTCACTTAATTCCATCTAAAATATACTAGAAAATAGTGGTTTATCAATCTCCCCACACTTAAACATTAGCATGTCCTCATGCTAAGCCCAAGAATATACTAGAAAATACTCCTTTTCTTGGCATGAGTCCCATGAGTCCAAGGTGGCTTTAATCTTGGCAAGGTTAGTCATGATATCTTCATGTCTCTTTTGGGCTTCCTCTTGCTCCTTTTGATGAATAATAGCTTGAAGCCGATCCATTGCTTCCTTGAGACGATCCATTGGCTCTTGTTCTACTTGATTAACATAAATAGGATCATATTGCTCTTGGATGGATGGATATGGGTGTTATTCCATGGAGGGTTATAGTGGAAAGAAAAATTCATCTTGTGGTTGAAAGTTCTCATATATGGGGGGTGGTTCATCTTGATAAGAATAGTGAGGTGGAGTATATGGAGGTGGTTCTTGAGACTAATGGTGTTGGAATTATGGTGGCTCTATGTATGGTTCATATGGTTGAGGTATACAAGGTTGGCGATATGATGGAGGTGGGTTATAGGAAGGTATTTGGTGATATGAGGCTTGTGAGTATGGTGGTTGAGGGCTATATTGAGGAGGGGGCTCATAGGCACATGGTGGTTGTGGTTGATAACCACAAGGAGGTCCACCATAGCTATTGGATTGGTATGCATCATCGTATGGTTCTTGCTCATAATCCATTTAGGAAGGTTGTTGCCAAGAAGGGTGATCAAATCCTTGAGGCTCCTCCCATCATTGATTGTTCCATCCTTGATACATGCTCTCATTTTAGTTTCCATCTCCTACAATATAGTTAGAACCAAACTTATAGCTAAAGTGGTGAGAATTCATAGTGAAAAGAGAAAACAAAAATAAAAACTAATAAGAAATAAAGAAAACAAACTCTTAACTACTAGCAAAACCAAGAAATAACCAAAAGAGGAATATTTACAATATGGATATATTCACAATAGTCAATAACGTAACACCATTGCGATTCCCCGGCAACGGCGCCAAAAACTTGATATGAAGAATTTTCGTCGGTTAGGAATTTTAAAAAAAACTTCGTTGTGAGCATATTGATAAACCCCAATTTTGTGGTTTATCTTGTTCTTAATTCACTGGATTTTATCAACTTATTCCTCATTTATTTAATGAAATAGCATGGTTTTGTAAATCCTTCCTAAATTGCACTTAAGAATGAAAACATGCTTTCTAGGCCTTAAATTACTAAGTTTTAAATCCTCTCTAATTACCATTCGATGCCGTGATATATTTGTTAAGTAATTTCAGAGATTATAGGGCAGGAATGGCTTAGAGGATGGAAAGGAAGCATACAAAAGTGGAAGGAACACAAGAAAATGAAGATTTAAGAAGCTGATGCCGATGCGCACGCATGAGTGACACGTGCACGTGATCGCGCCATACTCTAAGCGACGCGTACGCGTGACATGACGTGTACGCGTGACCAATGCATCTTCAAAGCGACACGTGCGCATGACTAGCGGCACGTGCCTCACTAAAGAGAAATCACTGGGGGCGTAGCACGTGACTAGCGGCATTGTATGCAAAGCTCACATCGACCATAATGTAGTCAGTGCTCAGTGTTCTAGAGCGGGTTCCCTTTCCAAAGGTTGTGTGTAGTGGGATGTAACCTAGGAGTTGAATTGGGGTGTCTCCGAGCCCGAATAGGCTATTCAGGTATGCTCTGAGTTCTTTTTCTTGTAGACCGAGCTTATTGAAGGCGGATTTGAACAGGCCGAGCTTCCTTGGTCGACCAATGTTCGATGAAGATTGGCATTGGCGAGTATGATGGTAACGACCATGGGGTCATCATGCCCAGGGATGATGCCCGCAGCATCTTCTTTGGTGAAGGTGATAGTGGGGAGGTCGGGTGTCCTGTCCCCTTCGCCCACGTGGTATACCTCTTTAAGGTGTCTTTTGCGGGATGATTTAGAGATCCCTCCTCCTGGGAATCCTCCATTGATCATGTGAACATGTCTCTCGGAGGTGTGAGGGGGGCGTTCAACTCGTCCACCCTCTTCGTCCCTTCTTCTCTTTTTTGGTTCGTCTGCTCTGTTGGCTAGGAACCGGCCTAGTCTTCCTTCTCGGGCTAATATTTCTATGACATTCTTCAGGTCGTAGCACTCGTTGGTAGGATGCCCATAGATTCGGTGGTATTCACAATACTCTGTCTGACTTCCTCCTCTCTTGTGTTTAATCGGGCGAGGGGGTGGAATCTTCTCAGTGTTGTATATTTCTCGGTAGACATCCACAAGGGACACCCGAAGAGGGGTGTAGTTATGGTATTTCCTGGGTTTCTCAGTAGATTGGTCTTTTTTTTCCTGGACTCTTTATCCTTGTACCGAGGCGGGTAGGAGAATCTGGTCTTTGAAGTTTCTCCTAACCGGGAGTTCTCTTCCATATTGATTACTTTTCCGCCCGTTCTTGTACCTAGTTTAGAGATGTTAGATACTTCTTGGATATGGAGTGACTAAAGGGTCTTTCTCGTAGGCCATTGATGAGCTCCATGATGGCCGCTTCTATTGGAAGATTTTGTATGTCAAAGCATGCTTTATTGAATCTTTCCATGTAGCTGCGGAGGCTTTCCCGATCTCCTTGTTTAATTCCTAACAGGCTTGGAGTGTGCTTGGCTTTATCCTTTTGAATGGAGAACCTGGCGAGGAACTTTTTAGCAAGGTTGTCGAAGCTTGTGATCAATCTTGGAGGCAGGCTGTCAAACCACTTTATCGCCGTCTTGGTAAGAGTGGTCGGGAAGGCTTTGCAACGAGTTGCGTCTGAGGCATCCGTGAGGTACATCCGGCTTCTGAAGTTGCTGAGGTGATGGCTCGGGTCGGACTACCGTCGTATGGGGTCATGTCAGGAGCTTTGAAGTCCATCGGGACTTTAACCTTCATGATTTCTTTTGTGAATGGGTCTTGATCTTGATGGGGGCTATCCTCGCGTTCGGATCGAGTGATTTTATTTTTGAGGTCGGCTTCGAGGTTTAGAAGCTTGCTTTCTAGCTCTCGCCGCCGTATTGTCTCTCTCCGGAGATCTCGCTCGGCTTCTTGCTGACGTTTGGCTTCTTGCTCAAACTGTTTGAGGCGATCCTGCTGTTCTCGGATGGCGTCTAAAATTTTGGTGTTCTGAGGTTGCTTGTCTCCCTTGGATTGGTGTGTGTCCTTTGGTGTGGCATCCATGTTCTTAAGCGGCGTTCCTTCTTCTAATCCGGAGTTATGATCGTTGGCAGGGTTGTCTGTCATGGTGATGGGATGACTTCTAGATTCCCCGGCAACAGCACCAATGTTCCGAGGGTTTCCTAAAACCATGAGGTCGATCTCAGACGAGATCTTCTGGATGGGCTAAGGCTGCCGTGTCCGACTTGTTGGAGTAGGAGGCACTGCTGGTCCTCGTTCACCGAAGGGGGTGGTACCTGCAAGAGACTCTGATGCCTAAGTCAGTACAAGCTTTAGGCAGGTTTTTGGTAGAGTTGGAGTATGAGTTATACCTGAGTGCTCTAGTGTATTTATAGTAGCGCTTCATGACCTTCCTTTGAGATAAGTTGGTTATCTTATCTTCTCTTTTGTGGAAGAGATCCTTATCTTTTAGGTCAGCCACCTTCTAGTGGGCGTTGATCATTCGCTTTGGGCCTTCTTGGGCCTCTATGGCAATTTGGCCGAACTCTTTATGAAGAGGTCGATGGCGACCAACCTTAGAAGAGGTCGGTTGTTTTATCGTCGTCCAACTCGGACCTTATAGCTCGGTCCAGGGTATGAACAACATGTGAGTTGTATATGATGATATGGATTTATATGTATTGGGGATTGATGGAATTGGTATTGTTGGAACGTGAGATGTGGAATGAAATATATGATATGGTATTTTGTTTGAAATTGAGTTATTTAATTGAGATTGGTCAAAATGGTGGATTGGTGGATTGTGAATTTAATAAGAATGTTGAAAATATGAGTTGAGGAGGCTTGAGGTTGATTTTGGTAAGTTTTTGTTGGTTTTGAAAAGGTTTGAAATTGGTTTGTGTTGAAAATCTAGTTTTGTTGGTTTTTATGAAAGTTGTGATTTTGGTCTATTTTGACGGAGTATAACTTGGTCTCCAGATCCCTGATTTTTATCAAACTTGTTTAGAAATAAAATTGGATCCGAGATGTTTATGTCGTTCGAAGAACGGGTGGAAAATGATTTGAAACAAAAAAGTTATACCCGTCGAAAGTTTGGGGTTTGAAAATGAAATCCTGCAGCTTTTTACACTTAGTAATATTTTTGGTAAAATGTACTCTGACGCGCACGCGTCACACTACCTTTCTGCTTTCCATGCATGCGCATGGGTGACGCTCACGCGTCACTCTACTTTTTCACCTTCCACGCGTGTGCGTGGGCGACGCGAACGCGTGAGCCTGCTTTCAGCAAAGATTGATTTTTGAGTTTTTAAAGCCGAATTTCAGACTTCTAAGCCTCCATTTTCATCCTTTAAGTCCTGAATTTTATAATATGCCTAGTAATGAAAAGAATCTGGGACATATGGTAACTTGTGGATGAAGTAAAGTGAGAATCAATGATGAATGATGAGTAATGATGATTGTATGAGTTGCTTAGGATGATGGTAAAAGTGCTGTGTATAGTATGAGCCGGATGGCTGTGATAAGAATTGAATTATGGTTGAGTATATATATGTATATGATTAATGACTAAATGTGGCAAATGAATAATGATGGAAAATATGGAATGCAATGAGTGATCCCCGGGTAGTAGGCAGTGGCATTGTCCACTTGCTCTGGGTATGAGATGGGAAAGAAGAATTATGATAAATGAGTTTAATTATAGAGTTTTGAATGAATGTATGTTTGAGATGCCTGGGTAGTAGCAAGGGTTGTGGTTCGTCCCACTTGCTCCAGGTCAGAGATCGTGACGCCTGGTAGTAATGGCAGTAGTGGTGATTCCACTTGCTCCAAGTTGAGCTTTTAAACAGTTGCCTGGGTAGATGCAGTGGAGTGATTCCGCTTGCTCCGGGATGTGGTGAGATATACTTGCCTGGGTAGATGCAGTGGAGTGATTCCACTTGCTCCGGGTTTGGGTTGAAACTCCTGGGGTAAATGCAGTGGTTAGCCCCCACTTGCTCCCAGCCGAGGTTGATTTAAGATTGGTGAAACTATCTGAGTTTCAGATTTCCTTGGGTAGATGCAGTGGGTCGGCTCCACTTGCTCCAAGTTAAGATCCGAGATTCTGTTGACCCTGCGTCATACGATGTGGCCGGACACTTAGACCTTTTTGGATGAGCTCTCCCCCATGGATATTTTATTTTGATTGATTATGATTTTGAGCTTGGGGATGCGCGCTCACAGGGACTGTCCAATGGTTAGCTACCAGGACATGTCGGGTTGGCTATGTAACCGACAGATGATATCATCAGCCACAAGGCAAGCATACATCATTTGCATATGTTTGATTTGTTTATGTTTGCCTAATTGTTTTGGATTGTTATATCACATATGCTATGTTACTTGATTATATGCTTCTTGTTCTACCTGTACCTTAATTGTGTATTACTTGTCTGTATTGCTTGTGTTTGTACAACTGAGAGGTCCCTCATACTGGTGTCGGTTGACGCTGAGGGTTGTTCCTGTTGAAATGATTCTATGACATGATTGAATAATGATGATGATTACTAAATGAGATAATTTGAACTCCCTGGGTAGACGCAGTAAAGTAGCTTCACTTGCTCCAAGTAGAGAATGGGATAATTTGAACTCCTTGGGTAGACGCAGTGAAGTGATTTCACTTGCTCCAGGTAGAGAATGAGATAATTGATATTTAAATGCTGAGTTCAAGGTTTACTGGCTATGGTTTGGCTTGGAATTGAGTGATGACGGGTTTGGAAAGAAGGGAAAGATGAGGAGTTGACTAGACTTAGTATGACCTAGAACAATTGCCTAATTCATGGATTAGTGAGAACCTAAGATGAATTAATGAATGAAAGGAAGTTTAGGATGCTTAGTGAGTTTTTATTATAGTGCATTGTATTTATTTGGCACTTTTACCGTAGTGGAAACCCATGGGTCAGGGGTTCTCATTCCGTATATATCTCTTATTTTTCAAATGCAGGTACAGGTACTCAGCAGTGAGTTGTGGTTTATCTGAAGGACAACGAAGACCTTTAAGATCTTTTATTTACATTTTGCTTAGAATCTCTCCGCTTTTGTTTTTAAAGAACTCATGCTATGTATTTAATTCTTTTGAAAACTTGCCTATAGAGGCCCGTGTATATCCTTTGGGAGAGATTAGGAGATATGGTTGTCAAACTACTTTTATACTGTACCCTAGCCGACCTAAACTTCGCGGGTCGCGACTAGTGGCTAATTATTTATGTTACCTATCTATATTTTGTTTTATCTTATTCTTCTTGACGGAATTATCTTTATGTCGTCTCATTTCACGCTTTACCTTCTTTTATCGATACAAGAGTATTACGATTTCGCAATTTTATTTTTACTCTTTTTCAGGCTTCTCAATTAATACTCCATTAAATTACATTTATAACTATGTGTTAAAAATCCATCTTGAGAGTCGTACCATCTGATTATCATTGACTTATGACTCGAGCATAAGGATTTGAATATTAGGGTGTTACATTATGGTATCAGAGTAGTTCGTCCTCGTGAGCCTGAGGGGTGGACTGCTTATGCTTCAATGCATACTCTGAGTCTATGTCTATGCTAGTTAGGGTATTCGACTGATACATCTAGCATGAAGTTCATGAGTGTACCTTTGGTAATTTGAAGCACTTAACTTGAGATATTGAGACTGATCACCTTGATATCACTTGTTTGGTGTGGACAAGGCCCGAATGGTGTCTCATGGACATGAGCAAGGTACTCGGGGAGGAATTCCCTAGAACGAATCGATATGGGAACGCCGAGACAAGAATCTTGGCAGTGATATATGTGATATTAATGTGTCAGTTTTAGACGGTTGTGTGAAATACTTGGAGGCGAATAGTTGATTGAATGATTTATTTAATTAGATTTGAATTTATAGGATCTTGAGGATTTAGAGTACATGAGGCTTGTGAATGGGTTTTGCTATAGTTTGGATTTGAATTGGAATGAAAGTTTGTGAAATTGAACACTTGTGTAGGAATTGAGAAATGACTAATTATCAGAAAACTTATGTTATAGGTCTTGAATGATTAGGATGTGAATTGGAATAACATTGGGTAGATAGCGAATTGTTAAGTGTTGAGGTAGGTAGAGTATGAATTGGGCTTGGACTTGGCTGAGTTTGATATTGGTTGGCATGTGCATGTAGTTATGATAAATGGGGTTCATCGGATGCTTAGTATGTAGGCTATGGCGTTACGCTTAAGGAAGAATAAGTGGAGTGAGAGATTTTTAGATTTGTTGATTGAGGTCCTAGATAAGGTGTTCATGAACATTGAAGATTTTGAGGAAATTTTGAGTTAAACATAAAGATACGCTAGGGACCTAAGTTACCATTGGATTCTTAGTGGATGAAAATCAGAGTGATGCAGCGGAAACTTGCGGAAGCAGTAACACAGGATAGTTACAAGTAGGAGCTGTAAAAGTTGACTAGAATATCTTAAGTTTGAATACTCGAAGGGTTTAGTGGGTTAATGCAAGTAATGATTCCCAAATAATTGGATTTGATTGCGGGTGTGAGCTTTGATGGTTCTGAAAAGGGTGAGAAAATGATCATTGATGTGTAATTGGATTTAGATGATGATTGAATTCAAGTCGTCGTGTTTGAGGGATGAGTACTATAATAATTGGTCATGGTGATCTTGGATTTAGATTAAGATTTATAATGATTGGTTTCGAAAGACAAGTTTGGAAAACATTAAATTGAAATGCTGATGTTGTATTGAGATTAATTTTGAGGGAATCCGTGAAGAATGGTAAACCCAAATTTATAGGGGAGGTTCTGCTGGAATTCTGAGAAAACTTGAAGAGTTTAGAAATCTTAAGTTATGATATCAACTGGTAGCTTTAGCTTAGAGATTTTTATGAAGGGTGAGATGAACATAACATTTGGTTAGTTATTGAGAGAAACATAGAAGAAGCTAAGAGTGAGATGGATAAATATAGCTTAAGCTAGAATTGGAAATAGGGTGTTAAGAATTGATGTTGGAGAATGACAAAATGAATGGTAAGAGGTTGGTTGAATATGTGAGAACTTATATGAAGATTTGATATCGAATTCTTGAGGATGAATATTTCTGTTAGGTGGGTAGAATGTAAAACCCGATCAAACCATAATTAATAAAATAATAAATTAAATAGGAGCGAATATGGTTAGAAAATTTAGTAATCGGAATTTGACAATTTAAATATGATATTTGGACTCAGTGGATTTTTCTGAGTCGGAAAACATAGTTTTCTGCGTAAAAATGCGCATTGGAAATTTGACCGGCAATACCAGCTGAGATCTATCCGGTACTGCAGCTAAATAAATTAATTATAAGTGAATAAGGTTAGAAAATGAGAAATTATAATTTGAGAAGCTAGAAATATTTAAAATACGATTTAAAACTCTAATCTTAAAGGTTTTGGCCCAAAGTTAGGCCAACGAACTAAAACAAGTGAACCGGGCCCAAGTAGGCCCAAGACCCAACATATATAAACATTAGTTATGAGCATTTCAGCTCATTAACCCTAAAGAAAGGGTGTGGGGCGCTGAAATGGAGAAGAGAGGAAGAATAGAGAAAATCCTAACTTTATCAAACTTCAAATCACCATAACTTTTGATCCGGAACTCCGATTGATGAGCCGTTTGCAGCCACACGTCGCTCTTCTCATCCTCTACAATTCTATCTAAGTTTTGTAGTGAGTATTCCACTGTCCTCTGACCATTTTTCGTTTTTATTCTTTAAATTTGAATTTGGTTTGGATTTTGAGGAAATCTTGTGATTTTGGTTATTTAGGGGTGCTCTAGTATGAGCCGTTGGTAATATTCATCATAAAGTATAGTGGGTTAAGGTAAGAAGTCTTCTAAGCCTTGTGATTTATCATTTTCATGAACCCTAGGTTGATTGTAAGTGTAAAATTGGTTATGTTAGAGTATTGGTTGATTTTGGTGCACAATTGGGAGGTTGGTTTTGCTTGTGGAGCTTTGGTGAGGCTTGGAGCTAAGGTTTGTGTAGACTTCTAAAGAATAGGCTCAATTGGTTTGGCTCCAAGAGGTACGGTTTAAGTTTCATTTAAGTACCATGTGGTGTGATGAGAATTCCTAGGCTAGATGTCCCTAGGATTAAGTTTGGATTGTGTAAATGGTTGGTACTAATATGTATAGTTGATATGTAATGTAAATTAATGATTGGGTTGAGAATTGTGTGAATTTGTATGTTTGGTGTGTTGAGGATTTGATGAATTGGATAATGAATATTAGTTTGTGGAATATGCATTTAAATTGTGAATTTGGGCCGGAGGCCATAAATCTTGGGCTGGAGGCCGAAAAGAGGTAAG
Source organism: Arachis hypogaea (assembly GCF_003086295.3). Lineage (NCBI taxonomy): Eukaryota > Viridiplantae > Streptophyta > Magnoliopsida > Fabales > Fabaceae > Arachis > Arachis hypogaea. The sequence goes on from NC_092046.1 coordinate 127,060,504, forward strand.
GAAGGTAAGTGATGTGTGTATTGTGTGATGTCATATGAGATTGAATGGATTTGTAATTGTTGTTATTTGGTTACAATAGATGGTATGGATTATGTGGTTATTGATTTTGAGGGAGGAATTAATGTCTTTGTTGATAATGCATGTGAGTTGTATATGATGATATAGATTTATATGTATTGGGGGTTGATGGAATTGGTATTGTTGGAACGTGAGATGTGGAATGAAATATATGATATGGTATTTTGTTTGAAATTGAGTTATTTGATTGAGATTGGTCAAAATAGTGAATTGGTGGATTGTGAATTTAATGAGAATGTTGAAAATATGAGTTGAACAGGCTTGAGGTTGATTTTGGTAAGTTGTGGTTGGTTTTGAAAAGGTTTGAAATTGGTTTGTGTTGAAAATCTAGTTTTGTTGGTTTTTATGAAAGTTGTGATTTTGGTCTACTTTGAAGGAGTATAACTTGGTCTCCGGATCCTCGATTTGTATCAAACTTGTTTAGAAATAAAATTGGATCCGAGATGTTTATGCCGTTCGAAGAACATGTGAAAAATAATTTGAAACGAAAAATTTATACCCGTCGGAAGTTTGGGGTTTGAAAATGTAATCTTGCAGCTTTTTACACTTAGTAATATTTTTTTGTAAAACGTACTCTGACGCGCATGCGTCACACTACATCTTTGCTTTCCATGCATGTGCATGGGCAACGCTCACGCGTCACTCTACTTTTTCACCTTCCACGTGTGCGTGTGGGCGACGCGAACGCGTGACACCGTTGAGATCCGAGATTCTGTTGACCCTACGTCGTAAGATGTGGTCGGACACTTAGACCTTTCCGGATGAGCTCTCCTCCATGGATATTTTATTTTGATTGAATATGATTTTGAGCTTGGGGATGGGCACTCGCAGGGCCTGTCCAGTGGTTAGCTACCAGGACATATCGGGTTGGATATGTAACCGACAGATGATATCATCAGCCACAGGGCAAGCATACATCATTTGCATATGTTTGATTTGTTTGGGTTTGCCTAATTGTTTTGGATTGTTATATCACATACGCTATGTTACTTGATTATATGCTACTTGTTCTACTTGTGCCTTAATTGTGTATTACTTGTCTGTATTGCTTGTGTTTGTAAAACTGAGAGGTCCCTCATGCTGGTGTCGGTTGACGCTGAGGGTTGTTCCTGTTGAAATGATTCTATGACATGATTGAATGATGATGATGATTACAAAATGAGATAATTTGACCTCCTTGGGTAGACGCAACAAAGTGACTTCACTTGCTCCAAGTAGAGAATGAGATAATTTGAACTCCCTAGGTAGACGTAGTGAAGTGATTTCACTTGATCCAAGTAGAAAATGAGATAATTGATATTTAAATGGTGAGTTCAAGGTTTAATGGCTATGGTTTGGCTTGGAATTGAGTGATGAGGGGTTTGGAAAGAAGGGAAAGATGAGGAGTTAACTAGACTTAGTATCACCTAGAACAATTGCCTAATTCATGGATTAGTGAGAACCTAAGATGAATTAATGAATGAAAGGAAGTTTAGAATGCTTAGTGATTTTTTATTATAGTGCATTGTATTTATTTGGCACTTTTACTATACTGGGAACCCATGGGTCGAGGGTTCTCATTCCGTATATATCTCTTATTTTTCAGATGCAGGTCCAGTTGCTCAGCAGTGACTTAGTGAGCTGTGGTTTGTCTGAAGGACAGCGAAGACCTTTAAGATCTCTTATTTACATTTTGCTTAGAATCTCTCCACTTTTGTTTTTAAAGAACTCATGCTATGTATTTAATCCTTTTGAAAACTTGCCTATAGAGGCCCGTGTATATCCTTTGGGAGAGATTAAGAGATATGGTTGTCAAACTACTTTTATACTATACCCTAGCCGGTCTAAACTTCACGGGTCGCGACTAGTGGCTAATTATTTATGTTACCTATCTATGTTTTGTTTTATCTTATTCTTCTTGACGGAATTATCTTTTTATTATCTCAGTTCACGCTTTACCTTCTTTTATCGATACGAGAGTGTTACGATTTCGCGATTTTATTTTTACTCCTTTTCAGGCTTCTCGATTAATACTCCTTTAAATTACACTTATAACTATGTATTAAAAATCCACCTTGAGAGTCGTACCCCCTTTCAAATCCAATCTTTTTCTAAATCACATTTGAAAACAGAATCTTAAAGCTCATAAAACTTTGGCATCATCTCCCCTAAAACTTGGACTTTGCGCCACCCTTTTCGGGTCCCAACCAAACCAATCCGCAACCCCTTCCACGGGTTCAAAATCAAATCAGTTTAAAATCAGTCTAATCCCAAAAATTCATATCATTCTCCTATTTCAAGGAAACAGATTCAAACTTAATTCATTTTCAACGAATTAAACTCGTTTTCAAAACTTTAAAGAAACAATTTCGAGAACCGTCCGTTTAGCAAAACCAACAGTAATCCAGTCAAACAAACATTCATATCCAACCAAGACAATCAACAATACATAAGAATTTTACAATCACTAAAAATACATTTCTCATATCAGTATCCATATATAACAATTCCAATTTATAAAGTATAGTTTTCTGAAAAAGGCCCCTACCTCGATAAGCGAAACCATAACCCAAATGTGCCAACTGAACTCTTTTTGCTCAGCCCGAAATCAACCGCAACCAAAACCTCGGCTCTGCTTGCTTTCTCAATGGCAGAACAGCCTCAATCGCAATATGCAAACTCGATGTCTAATTCCTAAGAACATTAATATCGCAAAGATTTTAATACACATAACAGAACACTAACGGCGGTGTCTGAACCGGTTTGGCGGCGGCCCCCGGCAGCCACCTCACACGGCAGTGGCAACCGTATTCCGGCGACAGCAACTGAAACCAACATGCAGTGATTGTAACATCTCCAAAACTCAAAAGAAACGAAACCCAATACTCAAAATCTTACCGACGGTGGTCGTTGGTGACGGCAGCGGCATTTTTCGGCACCGAAGGCTCGGCCACCCATCACCGGCGGTAGCGACAGAGCGTACGATAGCGGCTGAGCAGATCAGTGGTGAGAGGAACAGCTCAGTCTTGGATCCTCGAGTTTGAGTTTTGGTTGGTTGTTGACCAACAAATTATGCTATGCATGGGACTCTTTTTTCTCGTTGCTAGGCTTTCCACCAAGTTTCGATCTTAGCCGAACGAGGGTTGCTTAACCAATCTCATACTTTTTTGAGTAACGATTAGGGGATTTCCTAAGGGCTATTAATGGTCTAGTCTCAATCAGGGGCGCTACCAATCCCCTTTGATTTTTAGGTTCTAGTAGGTCGAAAGGCTTTTTGATCAATCCCTCTGCTTGACAAATCCCTAGCTCAAAGCAGTGTGCCTTGTCGCTACACTCTCTCTCTCTCCTTCACACGCGGTCACTTTCCCGGCGACACACTCCACGGTGGTAGAAGCATGCATGAATGGTGGCGACGTCTCCCCTTTCCCCCACCGCGAGCTCTCTCTCTCTCGCTCTCTGCTCCAATGACGGCGACGATTTACATAAAGGAAAAAACGGCGGCGAGGACTTCATGATGGCGACGCAACTGGGCGATGGCTGGGCTCGTCAGCGATGGAGACTCCACATGCGGCGAAGACGGCTACAGTGGCGCGACGGTTTTTGCCTCCTTTTCCTTGCGCGGTTTTGTGTCTCGATGGCGGCTCCACGGTGAACCAGCGATGACGGCGGGCTGGGTGGTGGCGCGAACAGCTCCCCTCTCTTCCTCTCCTACTCCTGCGCGACCCCCTTCCCCGTTTCCCTTTCTTCTTTCTCTCTTCTTTTCTATCTTTTCCAGCTGCTATATCTTGTTTGTGTTTTTAGTGTGTGTGCGCGCTTGTGTGACCATGAGTGAGGGGGTGCAGAGTGTGTGTGGGTTAGAGTGGGGGAGGGTAAATGAAAATTAGGGTCTGTGTTGTGTAACAAAATTAGGGATTTCGAAGGTAGAGTAATGTAGTAATTTTATTTAATAAAATAAAAGATAGAGTAATAATTAAAAATCAAATTTAAATACAAAATATTTATCTTTGAAATACCATTTTTTTTTATCAACTTGTAAATTAATTTCAATAAAATACTAATTTAATAAAAATTGGAGTTACATAAATTAATTCTCCGTTACTTATAAAATAACGTTAAAAATCTTGATATTAGAATTAAGATATATAAAATATTTATTTTTTTTCAATTATAAAAACTCTAAATTATAAAAAAGAAATTACTCAACTTATATATGAAAATCTCTAAAAATATGATATTTAATAAATATAATGGATCATAAATAATTTATTAATAACTTTTCAAAATTTGAGATCTTACAAATAGAGTATCGAGTCTCGATCTGGAGCAAGTGGTGACAAGCCACTGCGCCTACCCAAAGAAACTCGTGCCTCAGATAATTCAAATTCATAAGGCATATGAATATTTCAATCATAATTCATATATATCCACATCATTCTCAATATCATTCAATTCACTCAAAAATCATACTTTAAAATCAATCCACATCATTCTTCATTCAAATTTAGTCATTATCATTCCTGCCATTCGATTCATCAAAAACTTCAAATTCAAAATGTAATCATTTTCCTAATAACTCAAAACCAAATCATATAACTCTTAAATCCAAATCTTTCTAAATAACCATTCAAACAGAATCTCTAATTTTTATAAAATTTCGACAGCATCTCCTCTAAAACTAGGACTATGTCACCCTTACAGGTCCCATCAAAACCATATTTTCTAATCCGCTCTCATCCAACTTCAATATCAAACAACTCCAATGTCAAATAATTTTCAAAATCGAACAAATTCCAATAATAAATCTTTTTTCAAAATCAACCAGCTTCAATATTAAATCATTTCCAGCTCTCAAGTCATTACCAATAAATCAAACAAACAGTTTCTCAAACTCTTTTCAACGATTTCAAACCCAAATTATTCCTTAATATAAAAATATATATAAATCAGATTTCCAAAACAAAATCACTTTTCAGTATAACCTTTCAATAACTGCACGCCAACTCAAGAGAATTAATAATCCAATCAAGCAGACAATTTCATTCATCCAAAACAATTCAATTCAATCCATAAAATTAACGTAATCACTAAAAATATATTTTTGTATCAATATCAATTTATAACAATTCTTGAAAATAAAATGAGTTTAAGAAAAGCACCTGTACCTCGTTTGCGACTCAATTACGCGACAAAGGTCTGTTTTCTCTCAGCCTGCAACAGTGACAACCACAACCTCATCTTCAAATCACTTTCACAGCAACTCTAATCGCAACATATAATAATCGAAACTCAATCTTATAACAATTTACACCGCCAAAACCTCAGCTAAGATAACAGAACAGCGACAACAGGACTTTTCGGAACGAAAAGCTTACCGCAAGTAAAAAGAAGCTGAACCAAGTAGCGGCAGGGCAGTTCAACGGCAGCAAAACAGTGACGGAGCATAGATCCTTGAACGGCAGTGGCGCAGCATGCAACTCCTCTCCGAACTCGACGGTGACGCATGAAGCAGCACCCCTTCCTCCTCTTCTTCGAGGCGGCTCTAACAGTGGCAACAGCAATGCCATCCTCCTTCGAGCGCGCTTTCTCCCTCTTTGCGTCTCTCTCTGCCTGATCTCTCTCTTTCTCCTCTTCTAGTATATGACGGCAGCGACTGGTGGCAAGCTGGGCACGTTGATGGCGCAAGAAACGGCGACGATGATGGGCTCTGCAATGGCGACGCAATGCAGTGGTGGCGTGGTGGAAGCTGGCAGTGACACGCTCACGATAAAGACAACGCCGGCAAGGACCTCCGTCAAGACGTCGATGGAGCAAAACGCGGTGTCTCATCCTCTTCTTCTCAGCTCTCCTCCATTCCCTCACTTCCCCGATCCCCGTCTCTCTTCCTCTGCTCTCTCCCCCCCCCCCCATTTTTTTCTTTCTTTCTTGCTTACTTCCATGTCTCCCTCTCTATTCTTCCCTTTCTCTTGTTTCCTTCTTCTTTTTACTGCCGTGTGTGTGTGATAAGGAAAATGTTAGTGGCGGTTAGGGTTGGGTACAAGGGAATTAGGGTTTTGTGTTTAATCTTTAGGATTAGGGTTTGATTTGGGGGCAATTTGAAATTAGGGATATTTTGGTAAATTAGAATTTAGTAAATTTTAAATCAAATTAGGTTATATTGTATAAATTTTGAAATCTAAATTTAATCCTTCAAAATCACTTTGAAAATATTATTTAATTATCAATTTATAAATTGGCTTTTAATCAAATATTGTAATTTAAAATTAGAGATAATATAATTAATTTTTTCTTGTTTATAAATATTAAAATATTAAATTCTAAAATTTCAATTATTTAATCTGAATCATATGAAATTCTTATTCTTTTATAACTGTTAAGTTGTATAAAATATAGAAAATTATTTAATAATTATAAGATTAAGTAAAATCTCTAATTCAATTACTTTTAATAAAATAATTTCTAAAAACAAAGTCTTTAATGAATAAATAAATTGAAATTAGCTCATAATAATATTTTTCGAAAATTCTGGGTCTTACATCCTACCCACCTTATAAAAATTTTCATCCTCGAAAATTAAAGTAATACATGAGATATTACATAGTTTTGATACTCTACTTTTGAATACCTTAGAAAAGCAAGTAGTCTTGGCATATATATAAATTTTTAAATACCAAATAAGTCATAAGATTTAGATATAAGAGAAGAATGTGGCGTAAAGCAGAAATCACAAGATAGGCTCAAAACAAAGAGGTTACTAATCTAATATCATCAAAACTCTTTCACGTAAAACAAAACTCTACAGTATCCTATGGTATTGCACAATTACTAGTTTCATCTTCCGCACCCACCAACCGTGTTGCAAGAACTAATGTACACTTGCTACATCTAAAGTTCGCGTGTGACACTAAGACAAATCTCGAGTTTACTCATATGGATACAAGATTTTAGAAAGGAATAACATGCGACAAGGATAATACTCATAATAATTTGAAAGAATGAATGAAATTACAGGTAAATAAGGATGCACAAGCAATGAAGTTTGCTGGAAAGGAATCAATTAGCAACCTTAAGGATAACTCTTGAATCATAGAAAGTCGATAATATCAATAAGAAGAAAAATAACGAATTAATTTGAAATAGATTCAAGCTGAGTCAAAGAAGCATGAGATTTTATAGAAAAGGAATGATTAAAGACAATAGTGACGCATCACAGCCGACCAACTTTAGATTACCACAAGGGCTTCTTAGCTCGTGGAGGAATATGAGATCACCCGTGTTACAAGAGTCTTCACATGGTCGAAAATGTAAGCAGATCAAGATATGCGTAAGGTACAGATTGTGAAGCAAAGAAATCTAAATTACATCTCAAGAAAAGGAAAAGGATAAATGACACGTCAAATTGCACTACACGATTAGAACGCATAAGCCAATACCGCCCAATTAAAAGGAACACTTAACATTTTCAAAAATTTAAGGATCGGTGTAGTACCAAGACAAGTTTCAAAGAGATAAGCGCGAGTATGTTCAAAGAGATACAAATCTCAGTAAGAGAAAAATTAGCGACAGAGATAAGATTCACATGAATTCAGAAAAAAGGCATAGAATTACAACTAAGCAACAACGTACAGGCACGAAAAATCGTTCCAAAAAGAGTCATCTCGCATCTTGACAAGAAATATTGAATCTAGGAACTCCAAAAAAACAAAAAAAGGGTAGTGGTAACTTAGATCGAAATAAGCTGAAACCAAATCAGAGGAGCACAAAGTTCACAAGCATATAAAGGTATGGTTCGAGTCACCTACAAACAAGAATGTTCAAAAGTTATGAAGTATGCCAGAAAGAAAAATTGAATTGCATATAGGAAAGAATCTTGATTACAAAGAACTCTAATAAAAACCATAGAGAAGAACGGGGCAGTTGTTTACAGAATTTAAGAGAATTAGTAAAAACGTAAATATTACGTCATGTTAAAACAAATTCAAGTTGAACTAGATTATGCAAGATTTGTGAAATGAAAATTAGTTAGGCTAATAAGGATAAAATATTTCCTCGAAAATCTTGAAAGACACTTTACATAATCAAATAAGAATTTGCATAAAAACAAAAGCGAGGTTGGTAGGAAATCAAACTATAATCCTAAGAAGGAATTTGAATCTAAGAACTTTCAAAGGAACAATCAAGAGGAAGAACGGTGCATTCATTTAAATCGGAATTGAGCTGAGTTTTAAAATAAAATTTAATTGGACTATGAGTAAAAATATTTTCTCAAGAGTCTTGAAAAATACTTGGATGCAAAATCACATAAGAATACATTTAAAAATTGTGATAAGGTTGAAAGTGAATCAAGTTGTAGTCAATGAAGGAAATCCAAAGTAGAAATTGTTTTCACATGTCTATAAAAGAATAAGTGAAGCATTGCAGATAAATAGATTTAAACCATATAAAGAAATTCTTTAATCCATATAGGGAAATATATGCTAAATTAAAAGTGATCTCATAAAAAATTCGAAGGATGATTGTGAAATAGAATTAGGCAGGAAAAGAGTCAATTCAAAACTTTTCAATCCAAAATAAGAACCCTAGAAATAGACTGTAAGGGATGATGCATCACACCAAAACAAGCTCAGTTTACGTCAAGGAAACACACAGATCATGAAGAAGAATTCAAGGTCAGGAACTATGATGTCGAGAATTTAAGATATAATCAAGAATATGGTCAGATCAATATATAAATTAGACATGAAGCAAAAGAATCAAATTACATATTTAGCTTATTTCAAATCATAGCTTTCAAGGTTCAAACCGCTCAAGATTTAAGGATCATGCATCATGCCAAAACAAGTTCAAGATCAGATCAATGAGCACAGGATTCATGAAGAAGGGTATAATCAATGATAAAGACAGATATTTTTGAAAGACTCAAGCAAACTCTCAGGAATACAATCAAGCAAGGTTATAGACGAATAATAAAATACAGTTGGAGAATGGTCAAATCATGGTTCAAGGAAGGAATCCGAGTCAAGAAACTACAATGAGAGTAGTAAAGAAGAACCGATATGCCAACTTAAGCAATGCAAACAAAAATCACAAGTCGAAGCCAAACACGAAAAGCAAACTCTAATATTCCTGAACCACATGATTCGCATTACTCATTACTTATCAATCCCAATTCGTCTATAATAACCTGTTAACTTTTCCGTACACATAAACCATCAACATTAAGTTGGCCAGACTTAACAACAGCAGATATGCAATAGTAAGCTAACAGCGTTAATTAATAGACAGTCATGTTTATAAAGCTCTAATTCTTGTTATCTGGACAAGACCTACAACATGACAGACACTCAGAATAAGCAACGTAGCATAGTCATTCCATTCCCAAGGCTCTATTCAGGATGAATTGCTCTGATACCATAATGTAACACCCGTAATTTTAATACCTCATAATCTTACTAAAAGTTCAGACGTTACTTATCTCTAATTCTTTTTAATTTGATACTATATTCATTTAATATTGAGCCTTTGCGAATATGAACCTGATCTTTAATTATGAAAGCAAAAAGTCTTTACTTTAAAATCACATAATCACATATAATATCCACATAATAATAAATACATAGGCTTATTCAAAACTTCTTAATATACAAGTCCTGCCCCTCTAAAATCTCAAAATGATAAATGACGAGTGGTAAAATAAAATCTAAGACAAAATTAAATACAAAAAATATAAACATATATATACATAAAGCTCCTTAGTTCGATTGTGGCTTTGTACCAAAGCTTCCTAAACCTATCGCTAAAAAAGAAATTCTGTAGGGGAGTGAGAACATCATCCTCGAAAGGGTTCTCAGTAGAGGATTTAAAAATTGTTATAAGAAGATACGTATAAAGAGAAGAATTGATTTCAAGGTAGTGATTATCGTTCGTCCTATGAATCTTTTAAGAAAACAACGACAAATCATCAAAAACATTTTCAAAGAAACAATAATTAATTTTCTAAAAATCCAAAACCTTTCTTTTCTTATTAGAAAATCTTAATCAGTTTCCTAGACTGTATGAATAACCAACCTGTTCCAAACATAGGTTCATTAAGTCTATGCTGAACCAGTTTGATTTTTCATACTTTACTAATAACTCAATCAAAAACTAATCATAGCATTTAGCCCATCACATAACCAATCAACACAATCATCATCTCATCACCAATAATCTCAAAAGTACCACATCAAAACAAACACAAGCAAAACAAACAAGGAAAGCACATGTATAGATAGTAGTTACAAGAAATAGCTCAGATAGTAGTTAATAACAGTTTAGCAATAAGGAAAATCAAAACAAATTCAAACTCAAGCAAAGCATACAAATGCATATGATGCATCCCTGTCCTATGGCTAATGAGCTCATCTGTCGGTTATACAGCTAACCGACATGTCCTGGTAGCTAACCATTAGACAGTCCCTCTGTGTGCGCATCTCCAAGCTCAAAAATAACATCCATGGAGTCAAACGCTAGGCTCAAATATAATATTCCATAGAGTCAAACTACAAGCTCAATAATATTCCATGGAGTCAAACCCCAAGCTCAATAATAAAATATTCAAAATCCATATATATATGCCTATAGGAGAACTCGGAGAATTAAAGTTTCCGGTCACATCTTGCGATAAAGGGTCAATAGAGTATCAAGTCTCGGTCTGGAGCAAGTGGTGATAAGCCACTGCGTCTACCCAGGGAAACTTGTGTCTCAAATAACTCAAATTCATAAGGCATATGAATATTTCAATCATAATTCATATATATCCACATCATTCTCAATATCATTCAATTCCCTCAAAAATCATACTTTAAAATCAATCCACATCATTCTTCATTCAAATCCAGTCATTATCATTCCTCCCATTCGATTCATCAAAAACTTCAAACTCAAAATGTAATCATTTTCCTAATAACTCAAAACCAAATCATATAACTCTTAAATCCAAATCTTTCTAAATAACCATTCAAACAGAATCTCTAATTTTTATAAAATTCTGACAGCATCTCCTTTTAAATTCGGACTATGTCACCCTTACGGGTCCCATCAAAACCATATTTTCCAACCTGCTCTCATCCAGCTTCAATATCAAACAACTCCAATGTCAAATCATTTTCAAAATCGAACCAATTCCAATAATAAATCTTTTTCAAAATCAACCAGCTTCAATATTAAATCATTTCTAACTCTCAAGTCATTACCAATAAATCAAACCAACAGTTTCTCAAACTCTTTTCAACAGTTTTAAACCCAAGTAATATATATATATATATATATATATATATATATATATATATATATATCAGATTTCCAAAATAAAGTCACTTTCAGTATAAACTTTCAATAACTGCACGCCAACTCAAGAGAATTAATAATCCAATCAAGCAGACAATTTCATTCATTCAAAGCAATTCAATTCAATCCATAAAAATAACATAATCACCAAAAATATATTTTTGCATCAATATCAATTTATAACAATTCTCAAAAATAAAATGAGTTTAAGAAAAGTGCCCCTATCTCGTTTGCGACTCAATTACGCGAACAAAACTTTGTTTTCTCTCGGCCCGCAACGGCGACAGCCACAACCTCAACTTCAAACCACTTTCACAGTAACTCTAATCGCAACATATAATAACCGAAAATCAATCTTATAACAATTTACACCGCCAAAACTTCAGCTAAAAACAGAACATCGACAAAAGGACTTTTCAGAACGAAAAGCTTACCGCAAGTAAGAAGAAGCTGAACCAAGTAGCGGCAGTGTAGTTCAACGGCGGCAAAACGGCGACGGAGCACAGATCCTTGAACGGCAGTGGCACAGGACACAGCTCCTCTCCGAACTCGACGGTGACTCGTGAAGCAGCACCCCTTCCTCCTCTTCTTCGCGGCGGCTCTAACGGCGGCAACAGCAACGCCGGCAACAGCAACGTCGCGCGCTTTCTCCCTCTTTGCGTCTTTCTCTGCCCGATCTCTCTCTCTCCTCTTCTGGTGTGCGACGGCAGCGACTGGTGACAAGCTGGGCGCATTGATGGCGCGAGAAACAGTGACGATGATGGGACGGTGGCGCAGTGGAAGCTCCCCGATCCCCGTCTCTCTTCCTCTGCTCTCTCCCCCTTCTTTTTTTCCTTTCCTTCTTCCCTGTTTCCATGTCCTTCTTTTTATGTTTTGTGTTTAATTTTTAGGATTAGGATTTGATTTGGGGACAATTTGAAATTAGGGATATTTTGGTAAATTAGAATTTGATAAATTTTAAATTAAATTTTTTTTTACCGAAGATAAGGAGATTCGAACCCACAACCTTTTAGATGAGTGTGGGAAGATTATGCCATTTGAACTATAGTTCATTGGTCTAAATCAAATTAGGTTATATTGTATAAATTTTCAAATCTAAATTTAATCCTTCAAAATCATTTTAAAAATATTATTTAATTATCAATTTACAAATTGACTTTTAATCAAATATTATAATTTAAATTTAGAGATAATATACTTAGTTTTTTTTTTGTTTATAAAGATTAAAGTATTAAATTCTAAAATTTCAATTATTTAAATTAAGTCATATAATTATTTTTTTTATAACTGTTAAGTTTTATAATTTAAATATAAAGTATGAACTCTTTTAAGGCCCCAGGTGCCGATGGTTTTCAGGCTTTTTTCTTCAAGGAATATTGAGAAGTGGTTGGTACAGAGGTATGGGAACTTGTTAAGAAGGCTTTCGCTGGGTTTGATCTAGATAGTGCTCTATTTGACACTTTGGTGGTGTTGATTCCTAAAGTTGATAACCTGTCTCGCATGAAAGAGTTTCGTCCTATCAGTCTCTGTAATGTCATCTACAAGATTATAACTAAGGTGGTTGTGGAGAGGTTACGACCTTTTCTACAAGATATCATTGGCCCTCTGCAGGGAGAGTTTATTCCTGGAAGGGGTGCCCCAGACAATATCATTGTAGCCCAGGAAGTTCTCCATTTTATGAAGAAAACCAAATCAAAGAAAGGTGTTCTTGCTTTTAAAATTGACCTAGAAAAGGCTTATGATAGGGTGAGCTGGGAGTTTTTGGAGCAATCTCTCCTAATGTTTGGCTTTCCAGGTACTATTGTTTCTCTTATTATGAAATGTGTAAAGTCTTCCTCCCTTTCTCTAATGTAGAATGGTAACCGGTTGGATGGTTTTCAGCCAAAGAGGGGTTTGAGGCAAGGAGACCCTATGTCTCCTTATTTATTTGTTATTTGTATGGAGAGGTTGAGTTGCCTCATTGCTAGGCAAGTGAAGGTTGGTAGATAGAAACCAGTGACTGTGTCTAGGGGAAGTCCTGTAATCTCCCATCTCCTTTTTGTAGACAACCTTATCCGTTTTTGCAAAGCGAATAAATCTCAAGTGCTTCATGTTTTGGACACTATGGCCACCTTTTGCAGAGCATCTGGTATGAAGGTGAATTTTGACAAATCTCGTGCTATCTGTTCTATGAATGTTTCTAGACAACGCAAGGATCTCTTCACTGGTATTTCTTCTATCCGCTTTGCTAATTCTCTGGGAAAATACCTTGGTGTCCCCCTCAAGCATGGCGAGTTACTAAAGCTGATTTTAATGATGTGGTTGATAAGCTTACTAATAGGCTAGCATCTTGGAAAGGTCGCTTCCTTAATAAAGCTGGTCGGATTTGCCTTGCTAAATCAGTTTTATCTTCTATACCTATTTATAGGATGCAAGTAAGCCTTTTTCCATCAGGTGTGTGCTCTAAATTGATAAGTTTACTAGAAGTTTCATTTGGTGTGGTAGTCATAATCACCGTGGTCTTCATTTAGCATCTTGGAAAGTTTTGATGACTCCAAAAAAGTTTGGAGGTCTTGCTTTGCGGGAGTCGCGATTGGTCAATTTTTCTTTATTAGGAAAGCTAGTTTGGCAAATTTTGATGAATAAAGAGAAACTGTGGGTCAAGATTATGCTTCAGAAATACCTCTAGAATAGAAACCTATTTGCAGTTAAAGTAATGGGTTCTTCATCATATATATGGAAGTCTATTGTGCACACAACTTCCGTATTAAAGGAAGGGTTTGTTTGGGAAGTGAGAGCTCTTTCTAAGAATTTCTGGTTTGACTCTTGGTTGCACTCTGGGCCAGTAGGAGTGAGGGTTGAATTTCTTGATATCTGTGAGGCTGCTTTGACCATTGAAGACATTTACCGTGATGGAGTTTGGCATTTGGAGAGGATTTACTCTTTTATTCTTAGGGACTTAAGGGAAGACATTCTTAGTTTAGTACATATTTCGGCTTCTGGTCGTGATTTGGGTTGGAGTTAAGAGCACACTCTTTACTCTTCTAAACAAGGATATTTATGGTTAATTCAGAATAAGTTGAATTGGGATAGGAATATCAATTGGCTTTGGCTTTGGAAGGCACGGGTCCCTGAAAAGTTGAGGCTTCTAATGTGGCTTTACCTTCATGATGCTGTACCAACTCAATATCTACGTTTTCGACAACATCTCTCCTCCTCATCCTTATGTACACGTTGCAATCAACTTCCGGAGATAATTCTTCATTGTTTTCGGGATTGTGAAGTGGTGCGATCAGTTTGGGTTTCTCTAGGTTTTTCTGATGTGTGTTTCTTTGGCTCTCACGAGGTGCATGATTGGTTCAAGCATGGCCTCTTCAATGAAGGTTGTTCCAAATTTGCAGCTATAATATGGTCAATTTGGCAAGACAGAAATATGGGTAATTTTCAGGGAGTTTTTGGATCTCCTGGGTCAATTACAAACAAGGCTCGCAGGTGGATGGTGGATTTTGAATATACAACTCAGAATCGAGTGTGTTGCGTCCAGGGATTAAAACCTCTGTCTTGGTTTCCGCCAGAACCTGGTACTTGGAAGTTAAATTGTGATGGGAGTGTGAACTTGGGGGATGATTGTGCAGGTTTTGGGTGGGTAATTCGCGATAGCTCCAGTCAATTGGTAATGGGATGCTCAGGAAATTTCTTTAGATCTAGTGTCATCAAGATGGAGTTGTGGAGTATATGGAAAGGTTTGGCTTGGGCTTGGGAGGCGGGTCTTAAGCTTGTTGTCTGTGAGATAGATTGCGCAGCAGCTTTTGAGCTAGTGACTGGTTGGCAAGTTCCACTCTAACATCTTGAAAAAGAAGTGATACAACTGATCTTTGAGTTGAAGTTAAGAAGGGATTGAGATATTCATTTTGAGCTTATCCCGAGAGAAGCTAATGTCGTGGCAGATCGGTTGGCAAAGATAGGATCTGGAGGTAACGGAGCTGATGAGGTTCACCTTTGGCACCAGCCGCCAGAGGTGGTTTGTCCTCTCTTGCTGTTAAGAACTTGATTTCTTTTCTTTTTTTTTCTGCTCTTTTATTTTTTCTCTTGGTTGTTCACAAAAAAATATAAAAAATTATTTAATAATTATAAGATTAAATAACATCTTTAATAAATTAATAAATTGAAATTAAATCATAATAATATTTTTCGAAGATTTTAGATCTTACATTAAATAACATGACCAAAATATTAAATAAGGAAAAAATATCTTTAATTAACATACTTTAAATGTATTAATTAAAATATAAAAATCTTGATTAATATATTTTGAATTTTAAATATTTATATATATTAATATTAATATTAATTTTTATAATGTTTTTTTTTTGTATTATTTTTACCCCGCTACTAAAAATTTCTCGGTTCGTCGCCACCGAGGTGTTCATCCCGGACACCATGTACACGTGGAGCAGGGCTGTCGCGAACTGACTCGGGATCCACAAGGATAATCTTCAGCCCTCTCTTTATCTTCCACGTTATCGTCATGGAAGCCGTTAGATCACACCCTGAAATCCTCGTTGATTCCGATGACACTGCTACTTACACCATCGGGATCAGCTTCAAGGAGCTCGACGATGATTCCACCCAACATTACGAGATGATCACTGTTCGAAAAGTGTGACATCTTGGTCCTACTTTCCTTATGAACGAGAAAGTGATGCGTTGCTGAGTGGAGCTTGTCGCGGTTCGAAGAGAAGAAGAGACGATGGAGATGAGGCGATGAGGATGAAGAATTCAAGATTGAAGGAGGAGGCCAAGGAGATGCAAGAGAAGGCTTGGGGAGCGGTTGAAGAAGGTGGGTCCTTGCAGTCGCAGCAGTGTTTCACAGAAATGATTCAACAACTTGAGAGGCTGGTGGTCCCCACCTCTGCTAACCACTGTATTCTACTCCCTCGTGGATACTCGCGGTGCACGTTTTCTCCGAAAATATAAAATAATATTTAAAAAATAAAAAAATAGTTAAGATAGCCTAATTTATTTTCACACTAGTTATTATTTGAATAATTATGGAATTTTAAAAAGAGAAAGTATAGGGAGCCAATGGCCTGAGCGTACAATATGTACAATAGAGGTTTAGAAAGCATTAGAGATATGACCATTAGTGTTACATTGTCCTGTCAGATTACACTTTTGGGATGAGTGGTTTCATGACATGGTATTAGAGTTCTAGATCCGAAACGTCAAGAATTCGATCCTTGATGAATCCCAAAATCAAAATCAACTTAAGCTTTTGAGATCAGTGATTTTATGACATGAGATGTTTATTATCCCGAATTGGACAATTGGTAAGTGTTTTTAGTGTTACACAACGATAACAAACGCAAAAGCTTATTTGTTATAACTTTTTTTTTTGGTGACTACTTATTTGTTATAACTGCGACCAGAATAAATAAGTCCATCTTAAATATATCTTAAAAAAGCAATTCAAATTTTATTTATCTAAGCCACCTTATGATGGCCAATTATTATTATTTTTGGTTCTAAGAATTCAATGAGATTGAGGTTATCATCATATACATCATCAATACATAGATTACAATTGTATATAAGTCTAGTCTAACTTGCACATAGAAGGGTTAGGGAAGGCAAATCCATATATATTTATAGTTGACTTTTCATCCAGTAATTGGATCATATGGTGAATTTTTTCCAAACTCAATTGGACATTGGCATTGACTTCCAATACAAATTTGGCTTCCACGCTGTTTCTTTCACCATCTTCAATATTTCCTTTACTCTATCATGCTTGCCTCAGCCTGAGATGTTAGATGAATTCTATCACTATGAAATAATAAGTAGTAACTACAGTTACCAATAGAACACTATTGAATCAAATAATATTGATGGAATTGAAATAATAATGATTATATTTACATGAAATAAACTTCTTGCCAATCTTTTCTTTTTTGCATTGCAGACCAAAGATCAATGGCCTTGATGTTCATTTCGTGGGACAATGACAATAATGCTTCAGATTATACTCGACAAGCTTCATTTGTTCTAATTAGATTTCCTTGTGAATCTCTCTGGTTTAAAGTCATACACTTCATTCATCCGTGTTTGAGACTTTGAAGTTGAAAATCTAATATAATAATAATAATAATAATAATAATAATAACATGTCAGTCTACAGGTATACATCGGGTGTAATTCATCAATATAATTATCAGTTTGGAGAATCGCTGTGGACAGATGGAAAACACACAGTTATTAGGATTTAGGAGTCCTGTTGTAGTCCAACACCACAAGTGAAGTTAAATATCTTCTTTATTTTCAAATATCTAGCTAGCTAGCTAGCATGCGTAAAATATTCGAAACAACGTTGTTTGCCGTTTGATGCTATTTACCATGGTGTTGTGTGCTATGTAATAATTTAGGAAGCATTTCACATATGTAGTTGAACTTTAGCGGGTACATGATGTTCCATTCTTTTTAATTATTGAAATTTATAATAAAATAAATCAAAGGATGAGATTAAGTAAAAATCTTGTACGTGAAATTGTTTGATTAATGAGTATGGTGAACAAGAGATTTGTCCTTTCCTTCACCCACCAAAAGAGAGATAAAATTACAATATTGTCCAACATGTTGGATGAATTGAGACGGTGATAAGCTAGTGTGACTGACCTCTTTTTTAACAAACATTGAAAATTTTATTAAGATAAAGTTAATTAATTATTCATTCTCTTTTAAAAGTTGTGATTTGTTTTTCTAAAAAAAAAGTTGATTGGTCCATTTATAAACTTTTTTTTAATAAAAAAACATATTAATAGCATTTAAAAATAATGATAAATATTTTTAATTTATAGTTACCATTTTCATTAATTATAATTATTGTAATTTTTTTTTTTACAAAAAATTAAATATAACACGCAAGCCAGACTTCTTTTTATTTTTATAAACTTCTTTTATAAATTACACATAATTATATTTTAGTAATAAATGTCACAATATATTTAAGCATATCATTTATCCAATTTATATTTTAGAATAAATTATAAAATGGGATCCTAAAGTTTACATCATCGACAAAAATAATCTTAAAAGATATGAATGATAAAAAGGATTCTAAAAGATTTAAATGATAAATTAATCCTTTTGTTATTTTCAATTAAATTTTCAATATATTTGTTGAACAAATAAACCTTTAATAAATTTTATTACAAAATAGTTAAATTTCCAAAAAATACACTCTAAGACAAATTAGATTTTTTAAAATAAACGATGGAGGGACCAATCTATATAATGGGAGTAATAAACTAGAACTTTTAAAAAATAAATTTTTTAAAAAATAAATTATTTTAAAAAATAAAGTATCCGATCTAAAATTTTTTAAAGATCAATTTAGATATTTATTATTCATATATAATAAATAACCAAAAATCTAACACATCAAATTTTATTCCGTAAAAATAAGATAAATTATAAAAACATATAGTTATGAATAACATTCCTATAAAAAAAATTAACTTTCATACTTTTATAATAGCAAAATATGAAATGATAATACAAAGTTTAAATTAATAATGTAAAAATCGTCCTATAAAATAAATCATAATACATTTGATAAAAAGAATATATATATATATATATGAAAATTTTGATCCTAATGTTAATGTTGTATTTTGTTTTTGACAGAATTAATAAAAATATTATAATTACTCACAAACTAATACATCATTAAACATAGTGTAATTTGTCTAATTACTTTTTTCATAAAAACTAATTATTTTTTTGTTACATTTGGGTGTATTATTTTTTGTTTGGCCTAAGAACACTAATACAACAAATTGCTATAGTACCAAATATTATTATTAAAAAAAGTTTACGATTTATTTTTAAATTAAGATCCTACGAACATGATGAAATTTTTTTTATTTTACAAGTATGGTCAAACATATTAGAAATATTAATTAACCAAAAAAATATCTTTTAAATATTAATTTATAAGAAATTATAGTATTTTTACATTAATTTTGTTTAAAAAGTAAGCATTGGTATTATATATATATATATATATATATATATATATATATATATATATATATATATTATAACTTTTTTCATTAGAACGATTTTTACATTTTTTAATGTAAAACTTTGTATTATGTTTAATATTTTGTTATTATAGATTTATGAATGTTATTTCTTTAGGACTATTTTTTTTTAATATATATTTTTATATTTTGTTTGATTTTTATTTGATAAAATTTGATGTATTATGTTGAGTTTGAAAATTAATAATATTGATGATAACAACCATTTGGTGTTTGGGTTGAAAGCACAATTGTATTTGTGATTAGTGTGTTTAGTGTGAAATTAATTAAATCACACTGGCCCAAGAAGAATGAAAATAAGCCCAAAATGAGTCTAGCCTATTTACACAAGTTCATGAAAATAATTGTTCATCACTAAATTTTTATCAGAGATGAAAAGAATACTTCAGGGATCAAAGAAAGCAATTGGCCCAAGGAAATAAACAAACCCATGATTCATAACAAGTCCAAGAAGAGATCCAAATCCATCCAATCAATTTGAATTGGTAGCTAACCAAATAATTTAAGTTCATTTGCATCTAAATCATCAATCCACCGAAACCACATTCTTTCTTCTCACTTTTCTCTCTTTCAAATCACCCACGTGGTTTCTCAAAAGCAAGAAATCAATAGCTAGAATGCTAGATGTCCTTTGGATATAACACAGTGTAGAAAAGAGGAAGAAGCTTCTTGAAGAAAATGTCAAATCAATGAAGCCAAAAGCAAAGAGCTCCTCTAGCTTGATAAGAAGATAAAGGTAGATTATTTCTACTTATATGCATATTGAAAGCTTGATTGAAACCAACCTTCTTCTACACATACCATTTTTGGGCATATGAAAAGAAACTGGATTCATCTTACTTCTGCTGTGAATCAATGGCTACAATTGTTTCTTGGAGACAAAGCACAAATCTGAGGGCTTAGATTTATTAAATCCATTGAAAATCTGTTTTCAAGGAAGGTGTATTACTTGTCTTTGATTTCAAATTCCTAATTTTTGGGACTGATGGAAGAAACAAGAAGAAAGACTTCAGCTAGCCTTAGACTCAAGAAGCTGACTTTGTGAAGTAAGCTCTAGGTGTTGAGACAAAGCTCATACAAATAGGAAAATCACTTTAGTTTGAAGGCAAGGAGAGAAAACCAGAATCTGAGTTACATTGAGAGCATAGAGAGTTTTGAAGTTGGTTCATCTGATAGCTTTAAGGTTGTGATCTCATCTCCTTCATGGTTTATTGTTCTATTATTCTGTTTCAATGTTTATTTTTTTCTGTTTTCTCTTGAATTGAAAAAGCTATCAATGTGATGCATTTGAAAAAGCCAAATAGAGAGAAAAGGCTAACAGAGAAACTTGGAGAGAAAAGTCAAAGTTGATTTTAGATTTCTATTTGTTTGTATTTCTGTTTTGTATCTTATATCTGATGTATCCATTGTTAAGTTAGGTAAGCACTTAGTGTAGTGAGAGTCTAGGATGTTGCCTAGCCAAATCAAGCTTATGTTGAAGTTTGGTTTGTCCCAGATAGGATTATGTTGAGTCCTAGGGAATTGGTGTTTGTAACACTTGAAAGTATAGTGAAAATTCCACCAACGTTGTGGTGGAGACTGGATGTAGGTTGCATTGCACAAAGCAACTGAACCAGAATATATGCTAGTGCGTTTTCTTCTTCTCTGCACTATTTTGTCTTTCTATGATTTATGAGACAAAACTAAATTGTCTCCTGCATAATCTATTATCCAGACAAACAGAAGCAAAGTTTTAGTTCCTGGTTTTAAGGGTTGATCAATCAACTTAAAAGAAGGCCATAGATTCAACCCCCCCTTCTCTAGACCATCAAGAACCTTCAATTGGTATCAAGAGCTAGGTCTCAACAATCAAACTTCACAGCTTGGAGGAAAAGTTCAATGGCGAACAACATAGGTGCAACCACTGTAGCCTATACTCTAACAGAGGGTCAATCAAACAACAGGCCTCCCTTCTTCAATGGGAAGAACTATACTTACTGGAAAGAAAGGATGTGGATATTCATTCAATCAATTGACTACAACATATGGAAGATAGTGGTGAATGCTCCTAAAATCCCTACAAAGACAAGTGTTGATGGAGTAGTGACTCCAAAGGAGGAAGCCGAATGGAATGATGATGACAAAAAGAAGGTGGAGCTGAATGCTAAAGCAATAAACTTGCTACACTATGCTATCAGCTTCAAGAAATACCGTAAGGTATCTAGATGCAAGACAGCAAAAGAAATCTGGGAGAAACTCCAAATTACACACGAGGGCACCAAACAAGTCAAAGAAACAAGGATTGATATGCTGCGAAAAGAATATGAGATGTTCATGAAGGATGGAGAAAGCATTGATGAGATGTTTGAGAGATTCTCAATCATCATCAACAGCCTTAGAAAAGAATGGGAAACAAAAGCCACTATCCTAGCCGAGAGCAACAACCTGAGTCCTTTAACCTATGATGAGTTGAGAGGAAAATCTTAGCATATGAAGCCACACACACCAGCCAAGACACAAAGAAAAAAGGAGTGGCCTTAAAATCAAAAGTTGAGTCTAGGGAAAGTGATTCAAGTGACATTTTTTCATATGACGAACTTGTCCTTTTTGCTAGGAGATTAAGAAGGCTAATGAGGAGCAAAGGCAAGTACAAGGGATCAAGTTCAAAGGAGCAAAACAAGGATCTCATCAAGGTCACTTGCCATCACTACAATGAGGTAGGACACTTCAAGTTTAACTGTCCAAAACTCAAGAAAGAGGACAAGGCGAAGAAAGAAAAGAAGAGAGTGCTCATGACATCTTGGGAGGATCTAGAAAATGATGCAGATGAGAAAGAGGGATCTGAATATGAAGCTCAAGTCTGTTTCATGGCTGGTGATGATTGTTCATATCCTGGGTCGAGCTGTCCGACCCGGGATGATTGACGACGAGTCGACCGACCTGTTCAGACCGGGACTACCCGACCTCTTTATAAAGAGGTCGGCCAAGCCACTACAGAGGCCCAAGAAGGCCCAAACAGAGGAACGCAACCCAAATCTAAAGGCAGCCCAAGCCTAGAAAGATAAGGGCGGTTCCCTTGAAGATAAAGATGACTTCAATTCAAAGATAAGATAAGATAACTATCTTATCTCCAGAAAGGTCACTCCACACCATTATAAATAGACTGGAGCACCCAGGTATAACTCATACTCTGATTCTACAAAAAACCTGCTTAATACCCTTGCTAACTTAAGCATTGGAGTCCCTTGTAGGTACCCCCACCCTCCGGTGACAAAGGATCAGCACCGCCATCAGGTCCAACAAGTCGGACGCCACCGCTCCGGCCACCTTCCACAAGTCAGACACATCGTCTTCGATCAGCACAGAAGATCTCGTCCGAGATCAACCTACAGTTTCAGGTAACCCTCGGAACATTGGCGCCGTTGCCGGGAAACCTGGAAGTCATCGCATCATCATGGCGGACAACCTTGACAACGACCACGACTCTGGTTTGTAGGACAGGACGCCACATAAGAACGCGGACACCACACCCAAGGATACTCCTCCAACAAATAAAGATAAGATTTCACCAAATGCCGAAATCCTGAAAGCGCTCCAGCTCAACAAGATCGTCTCAAACAACTCGAAAAAGAGGCCGAGCACCAACGAGAAGCCGAGAAAGACCTCAGAAAGGAAACTAGGCGACGTAGAGAGCTGGAAGACAAACTTTTAAAGCTTGAAGCCGACCTAAAAACCAAAGCTACTCGATCTAGTCATGAAGATAACTCCCGCATCACCAAAGAAATCATGAAGGCCAAAATCCCAAAAAACTTCAAACCTCCCGACATGACTCTATATGATGCCACATCAGATCCCAGCCATCATCTCAGCAACTTCCGAAGTAGAATGTATCTCACCGATGCCTCAGATGTGACTCGGTGCAAAGCTTTTCCAACCACCTTGACAAAGGCAGTAATTAAATAGTTCGACAATCTGCCCCCCAGGTCCATCTTAAACTTCGACGACTTAGCCAAAAAGTTTCTAGCCAGGTTCTCCATCCAGAAGGACAAAACCAAACATGCCCCAAGTTTACTAGGGATCAAGCAAGGAGATCGGGAAAGTCTTCGTAGCTACATGGAAAGATTCAACAAGGCGTGTTTGGACATACAAAGTCTACCAACAGAAGCGGCCATTATGGGCCTTATTAATGACCTGCGGGAGGGACCTTTCAGTCACTCCATATCGAAAAAACATCCTACATCTCTAAATGAAGTACAAGAATAAGCTGAAAAGTACATCAACATGGAGGAAAACTCCCGATTAGGAGAGACCTCAAAACCCGGCTTCTCCTACCCTTCCCGAGATAAGGAAAAAGAGTCTAAGAAAAAGGAAGATCAGCATGGAGAGAAGATTAAGAAATATCACAATTACACCCCTCTCCGGGTGTCTCTCGTAGAAGTATACCGAGAAGTATGCCACACTGAGAAGATCCCACCACCTCGCCCACTTAAAAGCAAAAAGGGAGGAGGAAATTGGACGGAATACTGCGAATACCATCGAATCTACGGACATCCCACCAACGAGTACTTCGACTTAAAGAATGTCATAGAGAAATTGGTAAGAGAAGGGAGACAAGATCGGTACCTAGCCAGTAAGACGGATGAGCCCAGAAAGAGAAGAAGAGACGAAGAGGTCGGGCGAATAGAACGACCACCTCGTACCCCGGAGAGGCATGTTCACATGATACACGGAGGATTTGCGGGAGGAGGAATCTCCAAATCATCTCGTAAAAGACACCTCAAAGAAGTATATCACATCGAGGGAAGAGAAGAAGTACCCGACCTCCCTACTATTACTTTCACTAAAAAGGACGCAGCTGGCGTCATCTCGGGACATGATGATCCCATGGTCGTCACTATCATATTGGCCAACGCTAACCTCCACTGCACATTAGTGTACCAAGGAAGTTCGACTGACATCTTGTTCAAAACTGCCTTCGACAAGCCTGGCCTGGAAGAAAAAGAGCTCATAGCATATCCGAATAGCTTATTCAGATTAGGAGACACTCCAATCCAACCACTGGGGTACATCTCGCTGCACACAACCTTTGGAAAGGGAAACTGGTCAAGGACGCTTAACATAGACTACATTGTGGTCAACGAGAGCTCAGCCTACGATGCCTTAATAGGTCGGACAACGCTAAATCAACTCGGGACAGTAGTCTCGACTCCACATCTATGCATGAAGTTCCCTACTACAGAAGGGATCGCTAAGATAAAAGGAGACCAGAAAATAGCACGCCGCTGTTACAATGAAAGTCTGAACCTTAGAGGCAAGGGAGAAGAAATTCACGCCATCAAACTCGGGGGAATTCGAGGTCGGGAAGAACTCCGTCCACAACCTGAAAGCGAGATGGAAAAAGTCCAGATTGGAGATGTCCCAGATAAAACGACCAATATTGGCACAATCCTAAAAGGAGATGTAAATGAGTCCCTCATACAATTCTTGAAAGATAATGTCGACCTCTTTGCATGAAAAGCCGCAGACATGCCGGGCATAGACCCCAAGCTAATGTGCCACAAGCTGGCAGTGTATGCAGGATCTCAGCCAGTACAGTGGAGGCGTAGAAAGCTCGGACCAGAAAGGTCCCAAGCTGTGGAAGAACAGGTACAAGCTCTACTAGAGGCAGGATTCATAAGAGAAATCAAGTACCCACTATGGCTAGCTAACGTCGTCTTGGTGAAAAAATCAAATGGGAAGTGGCGGATGTGCACCGACTACACCGATCTCAACAAAGCCTGCCCAAAAGACCCTTACCCACTCCCAAGTATCGATGCTCTGGTGGATGCCTCCTCCGGATACAAATACCTCTTGTTTATGGACGCCTATTCGGGATACAATCAAATCCCGATGTATTCATCCGATCAAGAAAAAACTTCATTCTTAACCCCAAAAGCAAACTACTGTTATATCGTCATGCTGTTCGGACTCAAGAACGCAGGAGCCACTTATCAAAGATTAATGAATAAAGTCTTTGCAGACCACATTGGGAAAGTCATGGAAGTCTACGTGGACGACATGTTAATAAAGAAACATTGTGAAGAGTCATTACTGTCCGACCTCACCCAAGTATTTGACACTATTAGAAGGCATGGCATGCGACTTAACCCTGCAAAATGCACCTTTGCAGTAGAAGCCGGCAAATTCTTGGGTTTTATGCTCACACAAAGAGGAATCGAGGCAAATCCGGATAAATGCCGAGCTATACTTAACATGAAGAGTCCGACCTGCGTCAAAGAGGTACAACAACTCAATGGAAGATTAGCAGCCTTGTCCAGATTTCTAGCCGGATCGGTAATAAGATCTTTACCCTTCTATGCCACCCTAAGGAAGGGAAAGAGGTTTGAATGGACAACGGAGTGCGAGCAGGCCTTCCATGATTTCAAAAGATTCCTGGGACAACCACCTATTCTAACTTGACCACAGGAAGGAGAACCACTTGTATTGTACCTCGCAGTAGGAAATCGGGCGGTAGCCTCAGCACTGGTCCGCGAAGATGACAGTGGACAACAGCCCATATATTTCATCAGCAAAGCACTACAAGGGTTCGAACTAAACTACCAAAGAATAGAAAAATTTGCCTATGCTCTCATACTAACATCTCGATGACTTCGCCCATACTTCCAAGCCCACATCATCAGGGTTCGGACCAATCAGCCCATAAAGCATCTTGCAGAAAACAGATTTAGTAGGAAGAATCCTGTAATGGGCAGTTGAGCTATCTGAATTCGACCTTCAGTACGAGGTTCGGACAGCCATTAAATCACAGTATCTGGCCGACTTCATTGTAGAATTTACGGACACCCCGGAAACCCCTACAAAATGGAACCTCTACATAGACGGTTCCTCAAACCAAACCAGGAGGCAATAATAGAAGCCTCATCCAGAAAATGCTGCAGAGCCCGTCAATCTCGGAAGAAGAAAAGGTCCTAGCCATAACAGGTCTGGATCAAGGATGGATGACTCCCATAATTAACTACCTCAAAACAGAAACACTCCCCACAGACAAAAAGGAGGCAAAGAGGTTAAAACGGGAGGCACAATATTAAACCATCATAAACAATACTTTATACAAAAGAGGGATCTCAACACCCCTGTTGAAATGTGTACCAACTTCTAACACAAAGGAAGTTCTAGAAGAAATACACAGTGGTATCTATGGCAATCATCTCGGAGCACAAGCTCTCACCAAAAAAGTACTCCGGGCCGGATTCTATTGGCCGACTCTACAAAAAGAAGCAACGAAATTCGTAAGGACATGTCCACCATGTCAGAAACATGCCAATTTTCACATCGCCCCACCAGAGGAGCTCATCAGCGTCACCTCACCCTGGCCATTTGTGAAATGGGGACTCGATCTGCTTGGCCCTTTCCCCCAAGGATCAGGATAGGTTAAGTTCCTCATCGTCGGGGTAGACTATTTTACAAAATGGATTGAGGCAGAACCCCTAGCTAATGCTACTGCCCAAAGAAGTCGAAAATTCCTATATAGAAACATTGTCACAAGGTTTGGGGTTCCATACTCCATTACCACAGACAATGGCACTCAATTTACAGATACAAGCTTCAAAAAATTGGTAAGCGATCTGAACATAAAACACCAATTCACATCCGTCGAACACCTCCAGGCTAATGGACAAGCAGAAGCTGCTAACAAAGTCATATTAGCTGGGCTAAAACAGAGATTATGGGATGCAAAGGGAGCCTGGGCCGAAGAGCTCCCACAAGTCCTATGGGCATATCGGACAACTCCACACTCCACCACAAAAGAGTCACCTTTCTGATTAGCTTACGAAATGGAGGCAATGATCCCAGTAGAGGTCGAAGAAGGGTTGCCCAGAGTGATCCACTACAATGAAGAGGCCAACTCCCAACTTCAGAGGGAAGAACTCGACCTACTTCCAAAAATCCAGGAAAGAGCTCGGATCAGGGAAGAGGCATTGAAACGTCGAATGGCTTCACGATACAACCAAAAGGTAGTGCCGCGAGGTTTTGCCGAGAACGATCTCGTCCTAATCCGAAATAATATCGGAACAACTCGACCTGGAGAAGGAAAATTGGCAGCAAACTGGAGAGGACCCTACCGAGTCATAGAAGTACTCAGAAAGGGCTACTACAAGCTGTCCAAGCTCGAAGGGCGAGAGCTTCCAAGGTCATGGCATGCTTGCAACTTGAGAAGGTATTACAGTTAAGAGGTAATAAAGATCTTAGGATAAAATGCACTCTTTTTCCTAAAAAAAGGTTTTTTAATGAGGCACTAAGCCAAAGATCTACCTAACTTAAAGGGGTAAAATACCCACATGTATATATTTGCATATTCTCTACTTTGAATAAAATATTTCAGATTTTCTACAAATCCTTTATCAAGACGTATTAATCTGAAATGCAAAAATTCATCGCCCGATTACAAAGCTAAAGGTCGACAAAAGTGAAAATCAAACTCACTGCTCGATCACGATAAGGACCAACAAAGATGAAAAACCGAATTCATCAAAGGTCGGCCAAGTGAGGATCAAACTCAACTTCTACAAAATCGGCAAGATGAAAAGCGACAAAAACAGAATAATGCAAGAAGTTATCGAAAGCGATCCATAGGAAAGGACCTGACGAGGTCTTAATAAAAATGGGTTGCTAAAAATAACTTAAAGACGGACCGACATAAAGAAGTCAGACCAGTCGACACAATAACCAAAGTTATAAAAAGTCAATCCCTGGAAAGAGGCCTGGCCAGCCCTAAAAAAGAGGATTACTAAAAATAACTTAGAAGGGACCGACATGGTGAAGTCGGCCTGACAAAATCACAAAGTTATAAAAATAATCCATAAAAGAGATCTGACAAAGATCCAAATAAAATGGATTACTAAAAATAACTTAGAAGGGACCGACATGGTGAAGTCGGCCCGACAAAATCACAAAGTTATAAAAGTAATCCATAAAAGAGATCTGACAAAGATCCAAATAAAATGGATTACTAGAAATAACTTAGAAGGGACCGACATGGTGAAGTCGGCCCGACAAAATCACAAAGTTATAAAAGTAATCCACAAAAGAGATCTGACAAAGCTCCAACCAAAATGGATTACTAGAAATAACTTAGAAGGGACCGACATGGTGAAGACGGCCTCCCACAAACTACAAAAAGTTATAGAAGTAATCCACATGAAGAAACCTAACAAAGGCCCAAACAAAAAGGATTACTAGAAATAACTTCGAAAAAGATCGAGATGAAGACAGAAGGCATGCGCTACAAAGGGACCTCAAGTCAGACCCAGAAAGCCATGATCCTAAAAGAATCAAGCTACAAGTATGGAAGTACAAAGGCAATCAAAAATGTCGGAACGCAAGATTCCAACACCCTGAAGATGCCTGAAAAATATTAAAGCGAAGTAACCGACAAGCAGGAACAAAGTCGCTATAATAAACAAGACCTAAGAGGCCACCTGAAGTCAACCTCAAAAGGCATACAGAGCTACCTTGATTTTTCAAAATAAAGTTGCTAAAAAAGCAACTAAAGAGTATCCGGAAGTCAGAACCACATAACTACAAAATAAAAAGAGTTCAAAGCCCACAAGCCGGGCTACACACAAATACACCAAGAAACAATCATTGAGGATCCAAAGGCTTCCCAATTGCACCATCCCGGGGTGAAGGAGGACGAGTTTGAAGAGGAACCGCATCAACCGTTCCGTCATCCCGGTTCAGAATCTGGACGTCTAGATCAGACTCCGGCTGAGCGACTTCAGCTGCAGAAGTTGAGGAGGGCAGAATAACAGAGACTTTATCCGAGGATACAGAAGGAGGGCCGACATCATCATCATCATCAGGGACAATCTTACCATCTCTAACAATGTTGTCCAAGCTGAAAAGGGAAAGGTCAAGCTCGGGCACAAGAACTCGAACTTGATCCTTCAAATTCTCATAGGCAGCAGTTACATTACCTACAATATGACCCTGAAGCTCGGCATAATCATCCCGAACAGACTTCAAGCTCTCCCTAAGCTCCATCACCTCCCTATAAGTTGTAACGTAACTCTCCTTATGTTTCAACGCCATATCCTCAGACAACTTTGCAGAAGCCGCCAAGGCAATAGCTTGAGTCTTCTCGCCCGCCAACTCCTTCTCCAAATTGGCCACTTTCACCTCGAGCTCCTCCTTCAAGCCCTTGATCTGGTCGAAACTACGACTTGGCCTCCTCCATAAAAGCCTTTGTTGCATGGATAGGAACATCCTGAGCAGTACGGAGCAAGGCCGCTGCCATGTGCGCCATCTTAATACTGTTTCGGGTGATGAATTCCAAATGATGAAGAATGGATACATCATCCGTAGGCATAACACCGTAGGGAGCGATTTGTTGATCAACAAACCTGACAGCATCAAAGTCGGAGGCATCTAGATTGAAAGGCTCAACAGTCCGAGGTCTTTTGGGAGGAGGAACGGTAGTAGGAGAAGAGGTAGCAGCAGAAGCCTGGGGAGGATTGAGCACATGAACCCGAGGGGTAGGAATCATCCTCCTCGGTCCAGGAGAGCTCGGCACAGGCTGTTTGAGAGGAACATGAGAAGACCCTTCCCCAGCCGCTCTGGCCGAGATGTTTTGGGCCGCGGTAGCCTTCCTTGCCTTTTTAAAGGCTTTCATGGAGTCATTATTCTTGGCCATCTCTGAAAAACAAAAACAGCCATAAAAGCAGGTTACAAACGAGAAATAAAAGGAAACAAAGTAAAAACAGAGCAAGATAAGTCGGCCAATACCCAACACAGTCCAGACTAGGTAGGGGTCTCCCAAAAATCTCTTAGTGTCAAGATGGGGAGGTTCCCCCTAAATATCCTTTAAAACATTTACAAAGGCCTGCTCAACCTCGTCAAGCATCTCCCACGTGTGTCGAGACACCACAACGTTCTTTTGCCAACTCAAGGGGAAGGCAGGTTCATTATTCGCTTCTAAGAAAAATGGTCGAGCTCCCTCAACAGCTCGGACCTTAAAAAAGTAATTCTTAAATTCCCTAAAGGACTCATCATACATAGCAAAAACTTTATGTCCCTTGGCAGATCGAAAGGAAATCTAAGAGGCTTTCTTTTTTGAGGAAATTCCGGGCTTAGTCAAAACAAAAAGATAAAGAAAGAGAGTCTGAGAAGGCGTGATGCCCAACTCTTGACAGAGCAACTGAAAGATCTTAATAAAACCCCAGGAGTTTGGATGAAGCTGGGATGGAGCAACGTTACACGACCACAACAGGTCGGTCTCAAAGAAGGTGAAAGGAAAAGTAATATTCAGCTGGATGAAAAAATAGTCATAAGCATAGAAGAAGGGATGTTCCCCCCGGGTCAGAGCAGGAAAGCAAACCCTCTCATCAGAATCAGGCGCTACCAATTCATAGTTCTTTTCCTGATCCCTATTCTTACAGAGTTGGTGACGTTTTCTAAGCTCCGCATAAAACTCAGCATTTACCACGGAAACACACATCAACACAAGGGAGTCCAACCAGTCGGACATCCCCTCAGGAACCTTAGAAGACGTCTCAACAATATTTTTGCGAGAAGACATGGCCAACTAGTCCTACAACAAGAAAAAGAGAATAGGATTACCAACCAAAATAGCTCAGACAAACATGACTCAAGAGCAACACAAACAGTAAAAGGAAAACCCCAAGATGCACACCAAGGTCCAGGGGCATCCTTTGGAGGCAGGGACAAGAGTAAGGACTCAGAAAAAGTCTATAAGGCTACATCACAAAACTCTCAGCAAAGGAAAATATTCCCCTTCCAAGCAAGCAACAACACGAGAAGAAAATCAAAATAAACCATTAGAAAAACGTTATCTTCTACAAGTCAAGAAAGCCACCAACATGACGAATTCATCAAAGGCGCAATTCTATCCAAAGAATCAAGCAGTTTACTAGCCCAAAACTCCAAATGAGAAGATACAGTCGGAAGCAATAAACAAACATGCAAAACCCTAAAAAGCGTCTACTATCAAGAAAAAACCAAGAGGCATACATCACAGCAACAATCAAGCATGACGATACAAAAAGGTTTAAGCTTTCCAACATGAAATCAAGCAAGATCAAAATTAGCTACAAAATAAAAATGCAGGCATGAAAAAGAACAACAAAAAGAAGAACCAACCTGCAAGAAGGAGAAAATGCGGAAGACAAAAAGCAAAATCTGGAAATGCCTTTCAAATAAAGGAGGCACCAACGAACCACACAGGAGCGTCACAGAGAAAAGCGTAAAAAACGCAAGTCTCAGGCAAGCCAAACGAAACAGAAAGAGCAGAGAGAAAAAGGGAAGTTACAGCGAGCAAAGAGAAAGAAGAAACAAAAAGAGAAAGTTTCGGTATGATTCAAAAGAAAATAAGAAAGCGGGAGGCAAACAAAACAAAAATGTTAAAAGAATTAATGAGGCATTAAAAACACATTACACATTCCCAAGGAAGGGAACGCGCGTTTTCAAAAATTAAAGAAGAAGCAAGAAAAATGTTCTGCATTCAAAGGGGAAACTCTACAAAATCGACAATGCTCGATCACGGCTTCCCCAGAGAAGGGTTGAAGCCCTAAAACTAAGGACTCGACCTCAAAAGGAAGACCGCACTCGAGCAGGGACACTGTTCATATCCTGGGTCAAGCTGTCCAACCCGGGATGATTGACGACGAGTCGACCGACCTGTTCAGACTGGGACTACCCGACCTCTTTATAAAGAGGTTGGCCAAGCCACTACAGAGGCCCAAGAAGGCCCAAACAGAGGAACACAACCCAAATCTAAAGGCAGCCCAAGCCTAGAAAGATAAGGGCGGTTCCCTTGAAGATAAAGATGACTTCAATTCAAAGATAAGATAACTATCTTATCTCCAGAAAGGTCACTCCACACCATTATAAATACACTGGAGCACCCAGGTATAACTCATACTCTGATTCTACAAAAAACCAGCTTAATACCCTTGCTAACTTAAGTATCGGAGTCTCTTGCAGGTACCCCCACCCTCCGGTGACAAAGGATCAGCACCGCCATCAGGTCTAACAAGTCGGACGCCACCGCTCCGGCCACCTTCCACAAGTCAGACACATCATCTCCGATTAGCATAGAAGATCTCGTCCGAGATCAACCTACAGTTTCAGGTAACCCTCGGAACAATGATCAACTAGATGAGGTAAATTACTATGACTTATCTCTTAAAGAATTATATGTTATTGTTGATGATCTCACTTACCATTCTAAAAAATTGCTGAAGAAATATAACAAATGCAAATCTGAAAATGAAGCTTTGAAAGCTGAAAATGAGTTTTTGAAAGAAAAAGTGAAAGAGACTGAATGTGCTTTTGATTTTGCTGAAGAAAATAGATTTTTAAAATCTGAAATTGAAAAATTCAAAGGAAAGCACACGGTTGACGCTTCACAAGAACTGATTGCAAAAAATAAAAGATTAAATGAAATGATTAAGGGGTTGAATAATGATTTAGCAAAATTTGCACACAGTTCCAGCAACTTAGACAAATTACTTGCTAATCAAAGACCATTATTTGATCAGAAACCACTTACTTCCAAAAGAAATGCACCTTACTCAAAAACCAGAAAATTTCAAACCTTTAATCACTTTCAGCACCATACCTTAAATCAATTTCAGAATCATAATATCAATCACTTTCAGCATCATGCAATCAAAAATCATTGTTCTAATTGCAATAAAAATGGTCATTCTTCCCCTCAATGTTTTATTGACAAAAGAATTATGGGAAATAAAACATACAAGGTTGTTTATGATTTTAATGAACTTGAGCAACCAAGATGAATTAACTTCAAAGGATCCAAACTTGTTTGGATACCTAAGGCCACTTAAAAATGATCGCAGATTTGCCTAGTGTCCAAATGGAAGAAAGATTTATGGTACTTGGACAGCGGATGTTCTAGGCACATGACAGGGAAGTCTACCTTCTTTACCAGTTTCAACAACTATGATGGTGGCTTTGTGACATTTGGGGATGACGGTAAAGGAAAAATAATTGCAATTGAAAAAGTGGGTAAAAATCTTTCTACCTCCATTGATAACGTTTTCTCAGTTGATGGACTAAAATACAATCTTTTGAGCATAAGTCAACTGTGTGATTTTTGTTATTTAGTTATTTTCAAAAGATTAGAATGCCAAGTTGTGTGTGAAAAATCAAATGAAGTGTTGTTTGTAGCTAAACGGTGTG
Source organism: Arachis hypogaea (assembly GCF_003086295.3). Lineage (NCBI taxonomy): Eukaryota > Viridiplantae > Streptophyta > Magnoliopsida > Fabales > Fabaceae > Arachis > Arachis hypogaea. The sequence continues at coordinate 127,094,169 of NC_092046.1, forward strand.
ATAATGTGTATGGACTCACTCTTGATGAATTAAAGAATCAAAATGTAGCTTGTTTTCACTCAAAAGATTCTGAAAAGTGGCTATGGCACAAAAGATTGGGCCATACTAGCATGTTTCAGATTAATAAGCTTGTTAAAAGGAATTTAATAAAAGGTCTTCCTAAAATCAGATTTGACAAAGACATCACTTGTGATGCATGTCAAATGGGAAAATAAACAAAGAGCTCTTTTAAATCAAAGGAAGACATTTCTACTAAAAGACCCTTTGAATTGCTACATGTTGATCTCTTTGGTCCAACAAGAACTCAAAGTTTGGGTGGTAAACATTATGGGTTAGTGATTGTGGATGACTATACAGGATTTGGTTGGATTCTTTTTCTATCACATAAAAATGATACTTTTTCAGCCTTTGAAGTATTTTGCAAAAGAATTCAAAATGAAAAGGATTTAAAGATTGCCTCTATTAGAAGTGATCATGGTAAAGAGTTTGAAAATCAATTTTGAATCTTTTTGTGATGAACTTGGAATTTCACATATTTTTTCTTGTCCAAGGACACCATAATAAAATGGTGTTGTTAAGAGAAGGAATCGAAGTCTTTAAGAAATGGCAAAGGCCATGTTATGTGAAAGTGAAGTTCTTAAGTTTCTTTGGGCTGAAACCGTGAATACAGCATACTACATTTTGAATAAAACTATCATTAGGAAGTTTTTAAAGAAAACTCCTTATGAACTATGGAAAAGAAATCCACCAAATCTAAAATATTTTCATATCTTTAGATGCAAGTGCTTTGTTTTAAATACCAAAAATAATTTAGGAAAATTTGATCCAAAGGCATTTTTGTTAGTTATTCCACAACTAGCAAAGCTTATAGAGTCTACCATCAAGATGCTAGAATAATTGAGGAATCTATACATGTTACGTTTTGTTATTCTAATGCTATTCCAAGTGTTTTAGAAGATTGTGATGCAGGAAATCAAATGGAAAATAACATGAGTGAAGCCCTTAATCAAGACTAATCTAAATCTGTGCAATTTGCTCCTATCTCAGCTGATGCAAACAATTCTGCAGGAGACAATTTGATTTTATCTCCTGCAACTGATAAAATTCCTGGGAATGTCAACCAAACTAAACTATCTCAAGCTGAATCTGTTCCTAAATCATCAAGGCCCCGTAAATGGAGATTCCTAAAGAACTATCCTCAAGAATTCATCATTGGGGATCCCTCTCAAGCTGTGACTACAAGATCCTCAACAAGAAGAGTACCAGAAGAAAACAATTTGGCACTTCTCTCTCAAATTGAACCTCAAACTGTCAAAGAGGCTCTAGGTGATCCTTCTTGGGTCAAAGCCATGAAAAAAGAGTTGCATCAATTTGAGAAGAATCAAGTATGGACTCTTGTACTAGATCCAATTGAAAAGAAAGTGATGGGTACTAAATGGATTTTCAGGAACAAACTGAATGGGGATGGATGCATAGCATGGAATAAAGCTAGATTGGTGGCACAAGGATATGATCAAGAGGAAGGGATAGATTTTGATGAATCATTTGCTCCTGTGGCGCGAATGGAAGCAATAAGACTTTTCCTTGCTTATGCTGCCCATTGTGGTTTTAAACTTTTCCAAATGGATGTGACATGTGCATTCTTAAATTGTGTGATTGATAGAGAAGTGTATGTGGCACAGCCCCCTGGTTTTGAAAATAAAAGATTTTCTAATCATGTTTTCAAGCTTTCTAAAGCACTTTATGGTTTAAGGCAAGGTCCTAGAGTTTGGTATGAAAGACTTAGTTATTTCCTTTTGAAAAATAATTTTCAAAGAGGCACCATAGACACTACTTTATCCATTAAGAATTCTAATGATTCTTTTATTCTAGTTCAAATTTATGTTGATGATATAATCTTTGGATCAGCCAATGAATCCTTTTGCACTGGTTTTGGAAAACTCATGACTAGTGAATTTGACATGAGTATGATGGGGGAACTTAACTTTTTCTTTATGCTTCAAATTAAACAAACTTTAACTGGTATTTTCATTCATCAAGAAAAGTATGCCAAGGAACTAGTTAAGAAGTTTGGAATGGAAAATGCCAAATGTAAGACCCAGAATTTTCGAAAAATATTATTATGAGTTAATTTCAACTTATTTATTCATTAAAGTCTTTATTTTTAGAAATTATTTTATTAAAAGTAATTAAATCAAGTTTTTGATAATTAAATTAGAAATTTTACTTAATCTCATAATTATTGAATAATTTTATATATTTAAATTATACAACTTAATAGTTGTAAAATAATAAGAATTTTATATGATTTAGTTTAAATAATTGAAATTTTGGAATTTAATACTTTAATTTTTAGACACAAAGAAAATAAATTATATTATCTCTAATTTTAAATTAGAATACTTGATTAAACGCCAATTAGCAAATTGATAATTAAATAATATTTAAAATAATTTTAAGGTATTAAATTAGATTTTTAATTAATACTCTCTATATCCTAATTTGATTAAAAATTACCAAATCTCAATTTACCCAAAATTCCTAATTTCACATTTGCCCCAAATTAAACCCTAATCCCCAAATCGAAACTCTATCCCTAACCCTAACCTACTCTAACCTAACCTTAACTTCACTACCCTCATCCTCACCCACACACCTCACCGCCACACACCACAGCCGCCATTCACCCTCTTTTACCCTTTTCTTCCTCAATCACATGCAAAACAAACCCACACACACAGAAAAAAGAAAAAGAGAGGGAGGAAAGGTTGTGAGGAGGAGGAGAGAAGAGGGAGGCCGAGGATGAGCGGCGCCGAGGAGAGAGGAAGACGCGAGCCATAGCCGAGACGGAGAAGACGCCGCTATGTTTGGTTGTTGCCATCGTGTCCTGTTCCACCGCTATCGCCGTTGCCAAGGAAAGTCGCCACCGCCGTTGTCTTCATCACGAGCCTGCGAGGTTGCTCTCAGCTTCCACTGCCGTCGCATCTTCTGTCACTGCCGCCACTAAGAACACGCGAAAGAGGAGACAGAACCGTGAAGGAGGGAATCGCGCGTTGCCATCATGCCTTCATCACCGCCAAACCCATTTTGCTGCTTGCGTCACCAATATCTCGCCGCCAGAGCCGCGTCACCAACACGAACTGCCGCTGTTCCGGCTGTTGAAAACTGCCGCTTCCCTGAATCCTCTGTCTGGGTAAGCTCTAACCTTGCTTTCAAATCTACTTGTTCATTAAGTTCGTTGTTACCGTGAGCGTGTTGATGAGGCTGTTGTGCTAGGTTTAAGGTTATCGCCAATTTTCTGTTGTACACCAACACCGGAGCTGCCGCTACTTGGCTCAGCTATTTCTTCCCAGCTGTAGTAAGTGTTTCCATTTTGAAAAGCCCTTTAGTCATTATTCTGTTACCTTACGCTGAGGTTTTGCGGCGTTAATTTCTATAAGATTGAGTCTCGATTATTCTATGTTGTGATTAGAGTTGCTGTGGTTGTTGTGAAAGTGGGTTGGAGTTGAGGTTGCGGCTGCCGAGGTTACAGGCCGAGAAGAAGGGGTTTTGACATGCTGTATAGCTTTCGAGTTTTGACGAGTTGAGGTAGGGTTTTTCATAAAATTTATTTATATTACAAAATTGTTATAAATAGATATTTATATGAAAAATATATTTCTGTGAGTATATTTGTCTTATGAATGGGCCTGTTTGCTGGATTGAAATACTGACTGCTGAGAGATATGTGGTTGTTGATAAAAACTTGATTTGTAAAGTTATCTGGTTGAATATTATGAAAAGTAGTTTTTCTTGGTTTTGGAGTTAATTTAATAATGTAAATAAATCGGTTTTGGAAATGATTTGAGATATGAAATGAATTGATTTTGGAGTGGTTTGATTTTATAAATGATTTAATATTGGAGCTGGTTTGACTTTGAAAAAGAATTATTATTGGGATTGGTTCTATTTGAAAATAATTTGATATTAGAATTGGTTGAATTTTGGAAAAGGATTAAGATTTAGATTTAGAAATGATTGAGGAATGTTTGGATGGGACCCGAAAAGGGTGGCAGAGTCCGAGTTTTAGAGGAGATGCTGCCAAAATTTTTATAAAAATTGAAAGTTTCATTTGAAATGCTTACTAGAAGGATTTGGGTTTTAATATAGGATCTTGTAAGTTGATTTTGAGTTATTTAGTAAAGAATGAATTGTGGTTGCGGAAATGATGATTTGTGAATTTGATTAAGAGTTGAGATTCCGGATAAGAGGCAGTGGCATTTGTCCACTTGCTCTACGAAAGAGATAAGAAATAAGAATGTTGAAAAATGAGTTTGAATTATGAAAGTGAATTGAATGATACTAAGAATGGATTTGAAAATGAGATTGAATTTTGATTGAGATATATATAACCGGGTAAGATGCAGTGGTGTTATCCATGTAAGACCCAGAACCTTTGAAAAGTCTTATTATGATCAAGTCTCAAATCATATAGTTATTTATAGCCTTAATTTCAAAAATCATTTTATTAAAGATAATTAAGGCAAGTTTTGATTTATTGGATTTGAGATGAGTTATGATTATTATCCAATTTTATAGTTATTGGATTATTTTCTATATTTAAAATATAAGGTTGATAGTTATGAAATAATAAAGATTTCTATATGGTTTGGATTAAATAATTAATATTTTAAATATTAATACTGCTATTTTGGAAAATGAAGAAATTAAGTATATTATTTCTAATTATTTGATTTGGGCATTTTATTGAAAGTAATTTGTAAAAATTGATGAGCAAATAATATTTTCTATATACATCTAGTGTTAGATTTAATTTGGGTTTCAATACCATATTATCCCCAATTTTAAGTGAAATTACTAAAATGCCCATAACCCTGATTTTTGAATATGAAACCCTAACCCAAAAAACCCTAACCCGTTACCGTTTCCCATCAGAAGCTGCAGCAGCAGCCGCAAGCCCCTTTCTCCCCCCCAAAAACGAAAAAGCACACACACAAAACAGGGGAGGAGAACTTCTGAGAGAGCTGAGGGAAAAAGAGGGGGCTTCACCCACGCCGCCATCGTCCTCACTACAACTCACCACGAGCCGCCGATCGCGCTCCAGTTCAGCCCGCCACCGTCGCACCATCGGCGCCGTCGCCAGGGAGAGCGGAACCGAGGAGAGGGTTGGTCCGCGAGTGATGGCTGTCGCGGGCTTGGGGGCCGCCGCGCCTTCGTCGCAACCGCGCCCACGCCGCGTCGCTGCCGTTGCCCTCCCTACATCGCCGCCATTAAGCTCGTGAGCGTGGAGGAGGCACAGTGCCGCTAGTTTCATCGGGTTTCCGCCGTCGAATCCGTCCCTACCACCGCTACTGACCACACGCACAGAGAGAGAGGGTGCGCGAAAAAGGAGCCGCCGCGGGGTTGCCTTCGCCGCTGCGAGGCTGGGCTCGCCGCTGTGGAGGGTCACCGCCTTCCTCCACCATCACCGAAGTTCCATCACCAGAGCTGCTGGGCTCGCCGTATGCTACTGTTGTGTCGCCGGAACTGTCCTGGGGTTTTGCCACTTATTCAGATTCTGCTCTGTTTTGGGTTAGTGATGTTGCTATTGTTTTGGCCGCTGGAAAACCTCGATGGTGCCACCTCTGCTACCAAAAACAGCCACTGAGTCTTCTATGATGGTAAGCTCTAACCCTGCTTCAGCTTCTTTACCTGTTAATTTCTCCATGGGCCACGAGAGTTGTTGCTAAGGCTGGTTGTGTCAGGAATTTACCGCGAGTTGCCATCGTTCTGGTCACCGGTTGTGAAGTTGGTGTTGCCGGAATCCACCACTGGTGCAGCCGCTACTTGGTTCCCTCGAGTTCGGTAAGCGTTTTGTTTGGAAGAGTCCTTTAATCGCTGTTTTATTATCATACACTGACGTTTTGCGGCGTTAATTGCTATACGATTGAGTTTCGGTTGTTGTATGTTGCGATTAAAGTTGTTGAGACTGTTGCAAAAGTGGCTTGGAATCGAGGTTTTGGTTGCCGGGATTTCGATTGTTGATTTCGGGTTGAAGCGGAAAGGACTCTGTGAGGCGTTTGGGTTATGAAATTGCATTTTGAGGTAGGGGCGCTTTCCGAAAACTATAGTTTATTATTGGAATTATTACATATGGGTACTGATGTGAGGGTGTGTATTTGGTGATTGTATCACTCCTATGTATTGTTTAGTTGTTTTGTATGATTATGGGTGTTTGTTTGACTGGACTGTTGTGTGGTTTCGTGAAACGAAATGCTTTTGAAGTTAATTCTTTTAAAGCTTTGAGATCGAGTTTAATTCGTTGGAAATCGATTTGAGTTGAATGGATTTTCTTGAGAATGTGAAAAATAGAATACACTCTTGAATTCAGCCTGGCTTGCTTTAATGATCTAGTTTGATAAATGACTATTACTGAACCGTCTCTTTAAAGCATTAGAAATGAGTTTATTCGGCTGATAACGATTTGATTTTTGAAACGGTTTCCTTGAGATATGGGATTGAGATGACTGTTGGATTTGGCTTGCCTTGAACTGATTTTGGATTTTGGGCTGTTGAAAAGGATTGTGGAATGGTTTTGTTGGGATCCAAACCGGGTGGCAAAGTCCAAGTTTTATGGGAGATGCTGCCGGAATTTCTATAAAATCCGAGTCTTTATTGAAATGTTGTTTGGAAAAATGATGAGTTAAAGACTTCTACTATTTTATTTGAATTATCAAGAAAAAGATGATTCATGCTTTTGAAATGACTTATTAAAGAGGAAATTGTGATTTAGTCTTGCTTCATAAGAAAGGCATTGTATCTCTTTCAGGAGAAAGTTATTTAGATGAAACTTATGTTTTAAAGCTGTTTTAAATGTGACAAGGGCAATGCCTTTGAATTTGACTTGAGGGTTTCAATTAGAAGAGTTTCATTGACTTTGAAAGAACCTGGATGTCTATTGACAAGTTCCATTTTGAAATGTTTTGAGAAATGTTTTAAGTACTCTTTAAATTCTGAATTCTTGCAAGACTAAAACAATTTTTGAACAGTTGAAACGCTTTAGAATTTATCATGAGGTTGAAGTTGGTTTTGCCTAAGTAAAGGAAACGGCTTTGAAGGAAGTAAATGATTACGTGACTCAGTTTGGCTTAGATCTTATTTTATTACTCAAATCGGAAAGCCAAGGTTTTAATGATTTTAAATGAATTTGGCGAAATGAGTTATGCTATTCTCCCCTAAAGACTTGAGACTCTGCCAAGGAACTTTTATTATAAAATCCCATTGTTGGATGGGTGATTTCGAATGTTTCAAAAGGAATCTTTAACTTTCCATGGTTTTGGAAGTTTTGGAAAGAGGAAGCCGAGAGTGGCTTGTTTTAAAAAGGAAATTTTCCTTGAGTAAAAGTGGTGTATGAGCCTGAGATAATTTGAGAAATGAGATCTTTAAAGCCAAGGCTGAAAAGAGTTGAAACTTGATTTCAAAGTGAAATGAATTGAGAAAATGATTTTATGGCTTAAATGCCGATTTCATGAATTTGATGATTTTGAATGTGGAAGTGTTGTTTTGTTGTGAGCCGGAATGGCTGTGTATGATTATGAATATTGGCTGGTTCTGGATTGAACCGTGAGCCAGAATGGCTTTGAATGATATGAATATTGGCTGGTTCTGGATTGAACCGTGAGCCGGATGGCTGAGATGGATGTTGATCCATGATTGAGAATGAAAGCATTTATGCTGAGATATTGATAAGTTGTGATGTTGCACTTCCACTATCGGAGATAAGAGTTTCCCTGGGAGGAAGCAGTGGCTAGCCACCACGTGCTCCAGGTTGAGACTCGAAGCTCTTTTTACCTTATGTCGTCAGGGTGGTCGGGCACTGTGAAATTCCGGACGAGCTCACCCCCATAAATATTCACCAGTGAGGGTGATGGATATGGATCATGATTATGATCAAGTTTATATTGAGTATAACTCGAGTTGGGGAGACACGACAGAGGGACAGTCCAATGGTTAGCTACCAGGACTTGTCGGGTTGGCTCTATAACCGACAGATGATATCATCAACCACTAGGGACAGGCATGCATCATATGCATTTATATGACATTGGTTGGGTGTGCATATTATACTTGGTTTGTGTATGTGATTAATTGCTAACTGTTCTACTTGTAATAACTGTTTGTTTGTGCTTGAACTTCCTATCTGTGTTTGCATCTGGGACTCTGTTGGATTGTGGTGATTAGTTGTTGGATTGGATTGTTTGGGCCTAGGGTCGTGGTTGAATTGAAATGGACTGATGGTTGGCTTTCGGTTTTGTGTTTTTGGTTTGGAAAAATATGAAAGGCTATTTTGGTTCAACATAGATAAACCTTTTTGAAAGGCTTTTGATGTTTTTGAGAATTGAACGGTTCCTCTTTCAGAAAAGATTTCCGACTTTACTTTTATTGAAAACTGTTGTTTTTGAAAAGAGGCATAAGACAGTTATTAATCACTGGTATGGTTTATCTTCACGTATCCTATTACAGTAATTCCCAAAAACCCTCTACTGAGAACCCTTTCGAGGATGATGTTCTCACCCCCCTACATTTTTCCCCTTTCAGGATATGGGCGCAGAAGTTATGAAGAGCTTATTTAATTGTTGTTGAGATGCTCTGTATTGCTTTAGATTATTTATTATACCCTCGCCTTTATCTTGATATATTTTGTCAGAGGGATAGGGATCGTATTGGTTAATGCTTGTAATATTATATATATATATATATATATATATATATATATATATATATGGATGTACTCTTTATGGGTTTTGTATGTTGTATGGTATCTATGGATGTACGTTATTGAACGAAAGTATTTTTGGATCGGTATTGCAGTTTTAAAGTTTCAAACAGGCTCATATTTTAGTATTAAATAGTATAAGTGTCGTCGTAATGTCCGAGCTATCAGAGTCGCGCAGCCGGAAGCGTGAGCTTTGGTAGTTAGGGTGTTACATTATGTTATCAGAGCAGTTCTTCCTGTAGAGCCTGAGAAATGGACTGACTATGCTTCAATTACATACTCTGAGTGTTTGTCATGTATTAGGTCTTGTCGAATGACGAGAATTAGAGCTTTATGCACATGACGATCTATTGATTTAACGTTGTTAGTCTTGCATTGCATAATTCCTGATATTAAGTTTGGCCGGCTTAATACTAGTGAATTATGTATATGAGAGCACTGATGGGTTATCATAGATGATATGCAAGTTTTGAGTAAAGCGAATCACGGGTGTTGGGAACATTGAAAACTATTTCTTGAGGCTATTCAGTTGTGTGTCTTGAATCCTGTTTGAGTCGATCTGTTCTTTCATATCCTAACTTGAAGTTCTTGTTTACTAATCCTCTTGAAAAATAGTTTGATTTTTTCAACTCTATTCCTCTATTCATATGCCTTCTTGATTGATCTTAAGTGCATATGCTTGTTTGAAATCCTTGTTGCATCTATCTTCCTCTGTTTGAGTTCTTCCTTATTCCTGTATTCTTTGACATGGCTTTGTATTCTTTGACATGGCTTTGAACTGGTCCTAATGCACTGTGCAATTTAACTCCTGATTTCGAGTACCTTCTTAGAGAAATTGTTGATTCAGTTTTTCTCTTATTTGATAGTGATCACAGCCAATTCTGAGATTTTTATGAAAATTGCTGTTAAAAAGACATATACTTATCTATATGTGAAGCTTTGAAGATTTCTTATCCAGTTTAACAACTCTTTATTTTTAATACCTCGCCCGTACTTTTACTGGTTTACGGAACTGCATTTACTTTGAATTACAATTTGACTTTCTAGTAATTTTACTATAGTTCCAATGCACATCTTCAGTTGATTATGTATTTGAGGTGTTTTTCAAAATTCTGGAAAGAAAGAATTTTTCACTTCTATCCCGGTTGAGTTTCGTTTGGTAAGCTTTACTCAACTTATTTTGAATTAAGTTTGATTTATCATGCTATGTGATTCATGCCATTGTTGTTCTTTTGAAAATGTTGGACTCATAGCTTTTTTCTTATGAACGGACTCGCTCCTTAAGCTTTTCACCTCTATGAATGTCATACGTGATTCCGTTTTCAATTATACATCTACCTTTTGGGAGCACTACAATCAATCTCAGCTTTCCTTTCTCTGGTGAATCTCATTCTTATATGAGTCAGTTTGATTCGTTTCAAAAATAGTGCATCGTTTATTCTCTCATTGTCTTTACAAGAGTTTTTAGTCAAAGATTTATCCTTGGGAAATTACTAATGATTGGGTTGTATGTTCCTATGACTTTTGTATTCTTTTGAATCAATTTAAAACTTGTTTGATGTCTCCAGCCTAGTGGATCTTGTTTTAACTATCCTGATTTAAGATCCTTTCTTGTACGGCTTGACTCCTTTTCAAGTACATCCTCATCTTCTTGAATATTATTGTGACATGGTGATTTCAAGTATACTTTTGGAATCTTGTTTTGAATTTTATAAAGCAGATTGAATTCTCTTTGAAGAAGTTCCAAATCGAACTTATTTTTCAGTTGCTTGGTTATAATTGAAACCGTTGTTCAATTTTTGACAAAATTGTTTTAAAGTTGACATGCGCTATTTTAAATGAAGTTTTGAAAAACTTCCTTGTTTAGTGGAAACCGGTTTGTTTGTAACGCACCACTTGTTTCCTTTACCAATTTACACGCAAACTTTTACCTCGGATTTTCTCTTCTAAGTAGAGTTTAACTTTCTCTTTCGTCCTTGCTAAGACTTTCATACACGCTTGTTTGAATATGGACTTTGGGAGTTTTCGAACAAGCATTTGATTTCTCTCCTGAGTTTTGTGAATTACTTTTGGTTAAGATTGTGCACTTAACTAACTTTCTAAAATATTTGATGAAAATATTTTAGCTCTTAGCCAAGCCGGTGTGCATCTTGTTTTTAAAACTCTACATGATCTATTTCAACATGAAATTGTATTAAGGCAAAGCCACGTTTATGCTTTTGTTACTCTCTTGGAGAATGTTTGTTGTATAACTTCTCTTTCAGACTGCGAAGTGATTTTTTTTTGCAAGTTTTCGTTTCCTTTAAGAACAATGTATTCGGAAGTGTTTTTAATCGTGGTCTTGAAGTTCTGTGAGCTTTGTCTTTGGTTTGAGGAATTCTTCTCTATAAACCTCATACCTCATCGACTCAGCTTGAATTTGTTTCAAACTAATGTGCTGATTTTCTTCTTATTAATCCTATTGAATTTCTTTGATTCAAGGGTTATCTTTGAAGTTGTCAATTAAATTGTGTCTAGCAAACTTCATTGCTTGAGTATCCTTGTTTATCTAGAATTGGATACATTTTCTCAAATCGATGAGTATTAACTTTGACAATTGTCTCTCCTTTCTAAATCTTGTATCCTTCTGAGTAGACTCGAGAATTGTTTTGTCATCACGTGCGACTTATAGACGTAGTAACGTGATGCGTTAGTTCTTTAAGACGTGATGTGTGTATATGGAAGGCGAAACGGTAGGTGTACAACGTTATGAGCTGTGGGTGTTTTGTTTCTTGCAAACGAGTTTGCGGGTGTTAGGCTTATGATTGGCTATGAGGTTGTAAAATGATTGGTGGAGTTAGGAAATTGAAGTTCTGAAGTGGGAACAAGATTTATCAGCGAACGTTATGCCGCTGTTTAAATACCAACATGCCTTGCAGCCTTTTACCACATTTATTACCACTTGCCTTGTGAACGCCTATTTTGATTTGCACCCTATTTTGGCACCTCAAGTGTTTGTAAAGCCTTGAGATCATATGACCTTGTGCATTGAGCCCATCTTGTAACGTTTGCTTTACAAGCACACTCATACTTTTGTATCTTTATGCATACGACCACCCAAGTATTTGGAAACCGTATATATGTTTATATTTTAAGATATTTTTGCTTCTTCCTTAAATATGTTCAAAGGTGAACTGTTATGAAATTTCTTTCGTTTTGTATCAATTTTCGAGGACGAAAAATTTTATAAGGTGTGTTGAATGTAAGACCCAGAACCTTTGAAAAGTCTTATTATGATCAAGTCTCAAATCATATAGTTATTTATAACCTTAATTTCAGAAATCATTTTATTAAAGATAATTAAGGCAAGTTTTGATTTATTGGATTTGAGATAAGTTATGATTATTATCCAATTTTATAGTTATTGGATTATTTTCTATATTTAAAATATAAGGTTGATAGTTATGAAATAATAAGGATTTCTATATGGTTTGGATTAAATAATTAATATTTTAAATATTAATACTGCTATTTTGGAAAATGAAGAAATTAAGTATATTATCTCTAATTATTTGATTTGGGCATTTTATTGAAAGTAATTTGTAAAAATTGATGAGCAAATAATATTTTCTATATACATCTAGTGTTAGATTTAATTTGGGGTTCAATTACCATATTATCCCCAATTTTAAGTGAAATTACTAAAATGCACATAACCCTGATTTTTGAAAATGAAACCCTAACCCAAAAAACCCTAACCCGTTATCGTTTCCCATCAGAAGCTGCAGCAGCAGCCGCAAGCCCCTTTCTCCCCCCCCCCAAAACGAAAAAGCACACAGATAAAACAGGGGAGGAGAACTTCTGAGAGAGCTGAGGGAAAGAGAGGGGGCTTCACCCACGCCGCCATCGTCCTCACTACAACTCACCACGAGCCGCCGATCGCGCTCCAGTTCAGCCGCCACCGCCGCACCATCGGCGCCGTCGCCAGGGAGAGCGGAACCGAGGAGAGGGTTGGTCCGCGAGTGATGGCTGTCGCGGGCTTGGGGGCCGCCGCGCCTTCGTCGCAACCGCGCCCACGCCGTGTCGCTGCCGTCGCCCTCCCTACATCGCCGCCATCGAGCTCGCGAGCGTGGAGGAGGCACAGCGCCGCTGGTTTCGTCGGGTTTCCACCGTCGAACCCATCCCTACCACCGCTGCTGACCACACGCACAAAGAGAGAGGGTGCGCAAAAAAGGAGCCGCTGCGGGGTTGCCGTCGCCGCCGTGAGGCTGGGCTCGCCGCTGTGGAGAGTTGCCGCCTTCCTCCACCATCACCGAAGATCCATCACCGGAGCTGCTGGGCTCACCATATGCTACTGTTGTGTCGCCGGAACTGTCCTGGGGTTTTGCCACTCATTCAGATTCTGCTCTGTTTTGGGTTAGTGATGTTGCTATTGTTTTGGCCGCTGGAAAACCTCGATGGCGCCACCTCTGCTGTCGAAAATAGCCGCTGAGTCTTCTATGATGGTAAGCTCTAACCCTGCTTCAGCTTCTTTACCTGTTAATTTCTCCATGGGCCATGAGAGTTGTTGCTAAGGCTGGTTGTGTCAGGAATTTACCGCGAGTTACCATCGTTCTGGTCACCGGTTGTGAAGTTGGTGTTGCTGGAATCCACCACTGGTGCAGCCGCTACTTGGTTCCCTCGAGTTCGGTAAGCGTTTTGTTTGGAAGAGTCCTTTAATCGCTGTTTTATTATCATACACTGACGTTTTGCGGCGTTAATTGCTATATGATTGAGTTTCGGTTGTTGTATGTTGCGATTAGAGTTGTTGAGACTGTTGCGAAAGTGGCTTGGAACCGAGGTTTTGGTTGCCAGGATTTCGATTGTTGATTTCGGGTTGAGGCGGAAAGGACTCTGTGAGGCGTTTGGGTTATGGAATTGCGTTTTGATGTAGGGGCGATTTCCGAAAACTATAGTTTATTATTGGAATTATTACATATGGGTACTGATGTGAGGATGTGTATTTGGTGATTGTATCTGTCCTATGTATTGTTTAGTTGTTTTGTATGATTATGGGTGTTTGTTTGACTGGACTGTTGTGTGGTTTCGTGAAACGAAATGCTTTTGAAGTTGATTCTTTTAAAGCTTTGAGATCGAGTTTAATTCGTTGGAAATCGATTTGAGTTGAATGGATTTTCTTGAGAATGTGAAAAATAGAATACACTCTTGAATTCAGCCTGGCTTGCTTTAATGATCTGGTTTGATAAATGACTGTTGCTGAACCGTCTCTTTAAAGCATTAGAAATGAGTTTATTCGGCTGATAATGATTTGATTTTTGAAATGGTTTCCTTAAGATATGGGATTGAGATGACTGTTGGATTTGGCTTGCCTTGAATTGATTTTGGATTTTGGGCTATTGAAAAGGATTGTGGAATGGTTTTGTTGGGACCCGAACCGTGTGGCAAAGTCCAAGTTTTAGGGGAGATGCTGCCGGAATTTCTATAAAATCCGAGTCTTTATTGAAATGTTGTTTGGAAAAATGATGAGTTAAAGACTTCTACTATTTTATTTGAATTATCAAGAAAAGGATGATTCATGCTTTTGAAATGAATTATTAAAGAGGAAATTGTGATTTAGTCTTGCTTCGTAAGAAAGGCATTGTATCTCTTTCAGGAGAAAGTTATTTAGATGAAACTTATGTTTTAAAGCTGTTTTAAATGTGACAAGGGCAATGCCTTTGAATTTAACTTGAGGGTTTCAATTAGAGGAGTTTCAGTGACTTTGAAAGAACCTGGATGTCTATTGACAAGTTTCATTTTGAAATGTTTTGAGAAATGTTTTAAGTACTCTTTAAATTCTGAATTCTTGCAAGACTAAAACAATTTTTGAACAATTGAAACGCTTTAGAATTTATCATGGAGGTTGAAGTTGGTTTTGCCTAAGTAAAGGAAACGGCTTTGAAGGAAGTAAATGATTACGTGACTCGGTTTGGCTTAGATCTTATTTTATTACTCAAATCGAAAAGCCAAGGTTTTAATGATTTTAAATGAATTTGGTTAAATGAGTTATGCTATTCTCCCCTAAAGACTTGAGACTCTGCCAAGGAACTTTTATTATAAAATCCCATTGTTGGATGGGTGATTTCGAATGTTTCAAAAGGAATCTTTAACTTTCCATGGTTTTGGAAGTTTTGGAAAGAGGAAGCCGAGAGTGGCTTGTTTTAAAAAGGAAATTTTCCTTGAGTAAAAGTGGTGTATGAGCCTGAGATAATTTGAGAATGAGATCTTTAAAGCCAAGGCTGAAAAGAGTTGAAACTTGATTTCAAAGTGAAATGAATTGAAAAAATGATTTTATGGCTTAAATGCCGATTTCATGAATTTGATGATTTTGAATGTGGAAGTGTTGTTTTGTTGTGAGCCGGAATGGCTGTGTATGATTATGAATATTGGCTGGTTCTGGATTGAACTGTGAGCCGGATGGCTGAGATGGATGTTGATCCATGATTGAGAATGAAAGCATTTATGCTGAGATATTGATAAGTTGTGATGTTGCACTTCCACTATCGGAGATAAGAGTTTCCCTGGGAGGAAGCAGTGGCTAGCCACCACGTGCTCCAGGTTGAGACTCGAAGCTCTTTTTACCCTATGTCGTCAGGGTGGTCGGGCACTGTGAAATTCCCGGACGAGCTCACCCCCATAAATATTCACCAGTGAGGGTGATGGATATGGATCATGATTATGATCAAGTTTATATTGAGTATAACTCGAGTTGGGGAGACACGACAGAGGGACAGTCCAATGGTTAGCTACCAGGACTTGTCGGGTTGGCTCTATAACCGACAGATGATATCATCAACCACTAGGGACAGGCATGCATCATATGCATTTATGTGACATTGGTTGGGTGTGCATATTATACTTGGTTTGCGTATGTGATTAATTGCTAACTGTTCTACTTGTAATAACTGTTTGTTTGTGCTTGAACTTCCTATCTGTGTTTGCATCTGGGACTCTGTTGGATTGTGGTGATTGGTTGTTGGATTGGATTGTTTGGGCCTAGGGCCGTGGTTGAATTGAAATGGACTGATGGTTGGCTTTCGGTTTTGTGTTTTTGGTTTGGAAAAATATGAAAGGCTATTTTGGTTCAACATAGATAAACCTTTTTGAAAGGCTTTTGATGTTTTTGAGAATTGAACGGTTCCTCTTTCAGAAAAGATTTCCGACTTTACTTTTATTGAAAACTGTTGTTTTTGAAAAGAGGCATAAGACAGTTATTAATCACTGGTACGGTTTATCTTCACGTATCCTATTACAGTAATTCCCAAAAACCCTCTACTGAGAACCCTTTCGAGGATGATGTTCTCACCCCCCTATATTTTTCCCCTTTCAGGATATGGGCGCAGAAGTTACGAAGAGCTTATTTAATTGTTGTTGAGATGCTCTGTATTGCTTTAGATTATTTATTATACCCTCGCCTTTATCTTGATATATTTTGTCAGAGGGATAGGGATCGTATTGGTTAATGCTTTTAATATTATTTATTTATATATATATATATATATATATATATATATATATATGGATGTACTCTTTATGGGTTTTGTATGTTGTATGGTATCTATAGATGTACGTTATCGAATGAAAGTATTTTTGGATCGGTATTGCGGTTTTAAAGTTTCAAACAGGCTCATATTTTAGTATTAAATAGTATAAGTGTCGTCGTAATGTTCGAGCTATCAAAGTCGTGCAGCCGGAAGCGTGAGCTTTGGTAGTTAGGGTGTTACAATCCACTTGCTCCGGATAAGAGTTTGAGACATCGGGTAAGATGCAAGGGTTGACTTCTATCACTGCTTGCTCCGGGTTGAGAACTGTAACACCACCTGGGTAAGAGGCAGTGTGAAGTTGTCCCCTGTTCCGGGTACACGGGTAAGATGCAAGTGTTGAGGCGAGGTCCCACTTGCTCTGTGTTTGGTGTTTTATCCAATGGTTAGCTACCAGGACATGTCGGGTTGGCTGTATAACCGACAGATGAGCTCATTAGCCATAGTACAGGCATGCATCATATGCATTTGTATGCATCATATGCATTTGTATACTTTGCTTGAGTTTGAATTTGCTTTGGTTTGCTTAATTGTTAAACTGTTATTAACTGCTACCTGAGCTATTTGCTATAACTGCTATCTAAACATGTGCTTTCCTTGTCTTTGCCTGTGTTTGTTCTGGTGTGCTACTTCTGAGATTGAGTTTTGGTGCTGAATTGATGATTGTGTTGGTTGATTTCGTGGTTGGTTTTTTGACTGAGGTTTTAGTTAAGTATGAAAAATCAAGTTGGTTCAGCATAGACTTAATGAACCTATGCTTGGAACAGGTTGATCATTCATACAGTCTAAGAAACTGATTAAGATTTTCTTATAAGAAAAGAAAGGTTTTGGATTTCTGGATATTTAAATATTGATTTTCAAATAGGGTTTTTGAATGACTAGTCGTTGTTTTTTAAAAGATTCATAGGACGAACGATAATCACTGAGCTTGAAGATAGATTTCTATTTAAATATCTTATTATGACAATTCTAAAACTACGTGGTAAGACCGTGTGGTTAGGTTCTCACCTCTCTACAACTTTATCTTTTCAGGAAATGGAGGAAGAAGCTTACGAAGAGGTTCATTGCATTTTGCTTATACAATGTTTTAGTTTAGATATTATTCTTCCCTCGCCATTAATAATATTGTTGTAAGAGGGATAGGAAACCTGTTTGTAATAAAATGCATGTATGTTTATT
Organism: Arachis hypogaea; assembly: GCF_003086295.3. NCBI lineage: Eukaryota > Viridiplantae > Streptophyta > Magnoliopsida > Fabales > Fabaceae > Arachis > Arachis hypogaea. Next base: position 127,111,662 of record NC_092046.1, read on the forward strand.
TGTAAATACTTGTATAAGGAGTCTAGTACGTATATATGTATATGAGTAATGTGATTGAGTTCTAGTTTATTTGCTTGTTTGTTATTTTTTTACTTAAAAGTATTTCTTTTTATTTTTCAAAGAAATTAGCGATATGGTTTCGAGTAAAAGGCTCATATTTTATTATTGAGTATATGAAGTCATCGTAATACTACTTGCTATCAGAGTGGCACAGCCGGAAGCGTGACATTCTGATAGTGAGGGTGTTACACCAAACCTATGGGCACTCCCATGCATCCAAACTCTCGGTTAGATAAGGATGAAACTGAAAAAGATATTGATGAAACTAGGTATAAGGCATGATAGGTTCTCTCATGTATCTTACATCCTCTAGACCTGATATTGTGCAAAGTGTTGGGGTTTATTCTAGATTCTAATCACAACCTAAAGAATAACATTTTTCTGCAGTAAAAAGAATCATTAGATATGTACATGGCACATCTAACTATGGTTTATGGTATCCTAGGTCTGATAAATTTTTTTGCAGTTAGTTATTGTGATGCAACTTTGCTGGAGACAGAATTGATAGAAGAAGTACTTCTAGTATATGCTGTTTTTTAGGCAGTTCATTAAATGTATGGTCTAGTAAGAAGCAGCCCACAGTGGCTCTCTCCACTGTAGAAGCCAAATACGTTGCTGCATCTTCTTGCTGTTCCAATTATTGTGGTTGAAAACACAATTAGCTGATTATAAATTGACTACTGATAATATTCCCTCATTTTGTGATAACATGAGTGCCATTAATATTTCTAAAAATCCTGTTTTACACTCTAGAACAAAATACATTGAAGTGAGATTTCACTCAATTAGGGAACAAGTACAAAAAGAAAATATTAGCATTTAATTTGTTAAATCAGAGGAACAATTGACTGATATATTTACTAAACCTCTGGTTGAAGACAGGTTTGTAAATTAAGGACAAGTTTAGGCATTTTGAGTTATGATTCTTTGTATCAATTGTACTAATGTCTTGTTTGAGAGTTTTATTTTGCAGGTCAAAAAGACATTTGTTAGATAAGATATAGGTGATCTGAATGTTGAAATGTAGAAAAGGGCATGAGCCATGCTTGAATCTTATTACTCATGTAGTTACTTTTGTTTATTGAAATTCTCTTTTTGGTCCATATGAATTTTTACCAAGAACTGGTCTTTGCACATCGTGAATTTTTCTTTATTTGATAATTTTTTTGTATTGGTAGTACTACTTTCTCATAACTATGGTGTTGCTGGTTGAAATATGATCTTCATTTCTCTTCCAATTTTTTATTTTTCAAAACGCAACATTTAGTTTTTACATGCCTCTAACACACTATTTTGCAGGTTCTATTTTTGTTTTATTTTTTCCCACCTTGATGACAAAAGGGGAGAAAAATGTAATATGAGGCTTGATAAAGCATAAGGCTTATTGAGATTATTGGATATTAGTTTTGATTAGTCTTGTGTTTGTGAACTGAACTTGGTTTTGTGAAATGAACTTGGTTGACTTTTAGTCATTTGAACTTTATGTTATGTTGGTGTATTGTTGCTTACATGCTGCCTTAGTTTGCAATATGTGCTTGTATGGATTATTATACCTTTATGCAACCATAGAATTCTAGATAAGCATATATGCATTGGATTATTTTGTTGGCATTATTGATTGTGTCCTCAAGTTAAGCGATAAGAATACATTAAGGGGGAGCAACCTTTATGAAAGAAAGGGGGAGCACATAATGTTAATTTAGTATCATCAAAGGAAAATCTATGAACCTTTTCTATTTCAATTCCTTTGATCATTACCTCATATATAATGTTTGTCATCAAGGGGGAGATTGTTGAGTTTAAAAATTAATAATATTGATGATGACAAATATTTGGTGTTTGGTTGAAAGCCCAATTGTATTTGTGATTAGTATGTTTAGTGTGCAGGAAATTAATTAAATCACACTGGCCCAAGAAGAATGAAAATAAGCCCAAAATGAGTCTAGCCCATTTACACAAGTTCATGAAAATAATTGTTCATCACTAAATTTCCATCAGAGATGAAAAGAATGCTTCAGGGATCAAAGAAAGCAATTGGCCCAAGGAAATAAACAAGCCCATGATTCATAACAAGCCCAAGAAGAGATCCAAGTCCATTCAATCAATTTGAATTGGTAGCTAACCAAGTAATTCAAGTTCATTTGCATCTGAATCATCAAACCACCGAAACCACATTCTCTCTTCTCACTCTCCTCTCTTTCACATCACTAATGCACCACTATTTCGTGGCACATCTCATGCTTAATTGAGTGGATTTTATCCACAAATCTCACACTTATTCATTGAATTCGCATGTTTACATTTTCCTTCCTGATTTTGTGCTATGATTGAAAACATGCTTCTTTGGCTTTAATTTTACTAATCTTAATCCTCTCTTATTATCATTCGATGCCTTGATATGTGTGTTAAGTCTTTTTAGTGATTACAGGGCAGGAATGGCTTAGAGGATGGAAAAGAAGCATGCAAAAGTGGAAGGAATACAAGAAGTTGAAGGAACTGCAAAGCTATCAGCCCTGACCTCTTCGCACACAATCAATCATAACTTGAGCTAAAGAGGTCCAAATGAGGCAGTTCCTATTGCATTGGAAAGCTAACATTCGCGGCTTCGTAACGATATATAATTTGCCATAGCTGCCTAGCGGTTAGGCGACGCGCACGCGTGGATTACGCGTACGCGTGACCTGGCGAAAGTTCAATCCACGCGTACGTGTGGACGACGCGTACGCGTGACAGAGCCGTGACCTGTACATATCAGAAATCGCCCCCAGCGATTTCTGGGTTGTTTTTGACCCAGTTTTCGGCCAAAAAAAGACAGATTAGAGGCTACAGAGTGGGGGAATCAAGGGATTTATATGCACTTCTCATATTCATAATTTTAGGTTTTAGATGTAGTTTTCTAGAGAGAGAGGCTCTCTCCTCTCTCTAGGTTTTAGGATTTAGGATTTAGGATTTCTTCTTTCAACGTCTTCCCAATTCCAGGTTTAATGTTCCTTTAATTTATGTGTTCCTCTTGTTGTTCTTCTTCTTATTCCATTTGGCTATAAACTATCCATGTTAGATTTGATAATTTTCTATTTAATGCAATTTGAGGTATTTCATGTTTATTGTTTGTTTCTCCATTTGTTGTCATTGACTCTCTTGGCTTTGGTTGAGTAATTGGTGACACTTGAGTTATCAAACTCCTTTGTTGATAGCTAATTATTATGTTTGCTAGTTGATTTGAATTTCACTAACTCTAGTCTTCCTTTGGGAGTTGACTAGGACCTGGGAAATCAAATTGACTTATCCACTTGACATACCTTCATAGTTAGAGGTTGACCAAGTGGGAGCAATGAACAATTCTCATCACAATTGATAAGGATAACTAGGATAGGACATCCAGTTCTCATACCTTGCCAAGAGCTTTTCTAATTATTAGTTTATTCCTTTTGCCATTTACTATTCTTGCTTCTTGTCTTAAAAACCCCAAAAGATACCTTTACATAACCAATAACAAGAACACTTCCCTGCAATTCCTTGAGAGACGACCCGAGGTTTAAATACTTCGGTTTATTTTTATTGGGTTTGCTTTAGTGACAAACAAGTTTTTGTACGAAAGGATTCTTGTTGGTTTAGAAGCTATACTTACAACGTGATTACTTTTGTGAATTCTTTACTAGCAAGAATCCGTTCGTCAAAATGCGCCGTTGCCGGGGAGTTGCAAACGTGTGCCTTATTATTGGTTATTGTAAATATTTGCTTTTGCCTTCTTGTTAGTTTTTGTTTTTATTTTCTCCTACTACTATGAACTCGCACCCCTTTGACTATGAGTCTGGTTACAATTGTGTTGCAGGAAGAGGAGATTACAATGAGAACATGTATCAAGGTTGGGACACTCAAAGATAGGAGGAGCCACAAGGATTTGATCAACCCTTTTGGCAACAATCACCTCCAATGGACTATCAACAACCATTCTGTGATGCATATAAAGGCAATGGTTATGGTGGACCTTTCCATGACAATCAACGCCAACCACACTATACCTATGAGCCCCCTCTTCAACATAACTTTGGACCACCATACTCACAAGCCCCTTTCCATCAGTCACCTCCACATGACCCTAATCCTTATCCACCATACCAACCATCATATGAGCCGTACTTAGAACCACCACCTCAATATACACCATCTCCATATCCTTCTCAAGAGGAACCACCTTCCTACCATGCACCTTTCTCCAAAATAATGAACCCTCCTATCCACCCCAAACCTCCATGGAGAACACACTTACCTCTCTCATTGGTCTCACCTCTAAACTCCAAAATCTTATATCCCGCATGGACCAACCCTCTACCTCCAATATTCAACCCTTAAGCTCTAGTGCGCTTCCATTTTAACCACATAATGATCCACCCATCCCATCACCACCCTCCATGGAAGAGCACCCACATCCATCAATCCAAGAGCAACATGATCCCAATGATGCTATTGACATAGAACGAGAAAAAAGGGATCGTCTTAGGGACGCAATGGATCGGTTACAGGCAGCCTTGTTTCCAGAGGAGCAAGAGGAGGTCCAAAATGTGGAGGTAGAAGAGACCCTTGAAGATGAAGGAGTAGTTGAAGGGAGTTGTCATGGAAAGAAAATCATCAAGGAGGAGTACGATTTTATACTAAAACAACTGGACAAAGCCAGAAATATAGAGGAAAAGGAAGTGGTTGAAGATTTAGGAGATGCGGAACCTCCATTTGGACCTCAAGTCATGGAGCCTCCTTCCAAGACGGTTGCATTTGATGTTGCGGAGGGTGTACAACCTCCAAGGCATATCATGGTTGAAGACTTGGAAGAGGTTGATCAAGAGATGGAGATTAAAGAAGAAGAAGCACAACCTCCCATGCCCTTGGTGAGCAATGAAGAAGAGATTGAAGTGGAAGAAAGCTCCCAAGAGGAAGAGGTTGATATTAAAGAAGCTTGCAAAGAGGTGGAAGTTGTCAAAGAAGAGCACAAGGGAGTGGAGCTTGCAAGTTCATTAGAAACACCTCTCCAAGGCCATTACCGTCCAACACAACATTCAAGTGGGTAAAATTCTTATCCTTAACTTTACTTTCCCACTTGAATATGGGCTACTAGAGACAATGGTCAACTTAGAGCTCTTTGTGGCATTAAGAGTAAGAGGAAGATGGTTAGTGGTTGGAGTTGTCATGCAAGGTTCAATATGGTTGTATGCTCCAAGTTGAAATGTAAAGGTTGGTGTAGAGATCGATTGAATGGGTCTAGGAGGATATTCGGGTGCTTAAATGAGAATTCCAAGGCTAAACCACCCAGATGAAATCATGATGATCAACTTAAAAACGGGTGTAGAAATAAGATTTGGGACCCCGGTATACAAGAGGATCAACTTTAGGAGCTCAAAGATTGTGGAGAACTTCATCAAGGATTGGTGAATTTATTTGGAATGTTGAAGCTTATTGGAAGTCCAAGCGTTGGTGGCGGTTTCAAGATGAGTTCAAGCACAAGCCACCATGACAAGGAGCTCATCAATGTCCAACTTAAGGACAATAACTAAAAGTGCTAGGTGGAGACAACCCACCATGGTATGATTGTTCTTTTCTTTCTTTTTAGTTTTTTTAGTAACTCTTCTCATTATTTCTGCATATAGTCTGCATTTACATCTGCATAGTTGCATAAAAAAAAAGTGGCAGAAAGTTGCGTGGGAGCAGTGTAGAAAGTGTGCCAATCACACAAGCATCATCATGCGTACGCGTACTCCACGCATACGCGTCACTTGGGATTTTGGCACTTCACGCGTACGCGTCAATGACGCGCACGCGTGATCCTAAGAATCAACGTAAAAGGTGTATTGGCCGAAAGTTATGATGGCCTATGCTGGCACTGTGCTAGAGGCACGAAACCACCCACGCATACGCGTCCCCGAGCGTGCGCATCATTTTCAGTTCCTGAGCGATCACGCGTGTGCGTGCATGACGTGCACGCGTCGTATGCAAAGTTGGGTCACACCCCAGAATGAACAGAGAGTTGTGCGTGCGCGAGGCTGCCTTCGCGTGAGTAGCACAAACACGGTCACCGCGGTACCGCTTACGCGTCATTTGTGATTCTGCTCACCCACGCGTAGCATGCGTCGCGTCCCGTTTTCCACCTTACTGCTTTCTTCTCTCCTTTCTTATTCTTTCCTCCTTCCTTTCTTCTTCCTTTTCTTCTCCCTTTCTTTTCTATCCTTGTTGTTTTCACATTGGTGTTAAAATTCTCTTACTCAACTGTTGCATATTTTTTGCATTATTTTGGGTGCACCTTGACTTGTTTGCTATTTAATTGACATGCCTATGCCTCTATTATTTTTCTCACTTACATGTTGTAGCGACCACGCAGTTGAGAACCTTATCATTTGCACTAGCCCACATATGTTTCATTTCTTTTCATATCTTTGCTTGTGGGTTCTTTCTCTTCCTTTTTCTCTTCTTTCAGGATGGCCACTAAGAGGAAAAGGAAACATTTCTAACTGGAGCAATAAATAAGTCTGCCGCATGATCTTTGGAGGAAAAGCATCAGTTAGAGCCACCCGTCCACTTGTACGTCTCTGCATGCACCGAGGACGGTGCAATCTTTAAGCGTGGGGAGGTCGATACCAACTTCCGTGGGTTAGCTACTTCCTTTTCAACACCAATTCTTACTCTTCTTTGTAGTTAGTTGTTGCATTTGCATGTTTGATTGCATGTTTGTTTGATTTTGTGCATATTTTACCACTACTTGGTTGAAGTAATGATTTTCTTTTCAAAGAAAATTTTTAGAGTATTTCACTAACTTGAATTAAAATTTTTCTTAAACTTATTTGAAGAAATTTTATTTTGGAACATAGTTTTAGAGCTCGAACACACAAAACCAGTTAGATTTTGAGCCTATGGTGATTGGTTGCATTTTATCAACCAATATTCTGTTTTAGTGTGTTATTCTCTCTAAAAATGTAATCTTTGTCTTGCTTAATTCTATATTTCCATTGTTTGATGTATGCATGTACTTATATGATTGAGGCCTTTGTTTCCCTGAGCTTACATACCCATATGGCCTTACCCTTTCATTATCCTTTGCAAACCAAAGTTGAGCCTATTTTAACCTTTTATTCTTTATTTTAGCACATCATTAACTCTAAGCGAAAAACAATAATATCCTTAATTTGAATCCTTGGTTAGCTTAGACTAGTGAGAGTGCTTATGATTTAAGTGTGGGGAAATTGGGTTTGGAAACATTTGGTTTGAGAATTGAGTATGTTAGAATTTTCTGAAAATGTGAAAAAAATGTTAAGGACATGTTTATGTATTCAATACCTTAACCATATGGATTGAGAAAAACAAAAGAAAAGAAAATAAAATAATAGAAAAAAAAGAAAAAAAAGAGAAAAAGAAAAGCAAAAGAGCAAATGCTAAAAGGGGACAAAATGCCCCAAAGTAAATGTTGGTAGCAATGCATATGAGTTGTACTCAAATTCGGATGCATGAATATGTGGAAAAACATATTTAATGGGTAGTTAGATTTTGCATTTTAATTACATGGATTGTCCTAAGTTAGGTGAGAAGTTTAGGTTAATTAAGGATTCAGATTTTAGTCCACTTGACCAAATACAATCCTACCTTGACCTTGACCCCATTACAACCCTTAAAAGACCTCTTGATATGTGTATTTGTGCATTAAATTTCTGTTGATTGGTAGAAGAAGGGCAAGCCTTAGAAAGCAAGATTAGTAGAGAACCAAGAGACTCGACCCTTAAACACTTGAGTGATTAGAGTATATACACTTCCGGTGAGGGTTCGATGCTCGATTCTTTGTTCCCGGCTTTCATGAGCTATCTTCTTCTTGTAAGTCTATTTGTACTTCATTTTTATGATTTGAATTAGTGAAATCCAGTTCATATTTGTTCTTGAAGGATTTGTTTGCTTTCAACCAATCAGGTAGAAACATTTTGCATGTAGTTGCATTCACATAGATAGGTTGCATTTCATACTCTCTACCATTCCTCTTCACTCTTATAGTCCATCTTGAGCTTAGCATGAGGACATGCTAATGTTTAAGTGTGGGGAGATTTAATACACCACTATTTCGTGGTACATCTCATGCTTAAATGAGTGGATTTTATCCACTAATCTCACACTTATTCATTGAATTTGCATGTTTTACATTTTTCTTCCTGATTTTGTGCTATGATTGAAAACATGCTTCTTTGGCTTTAATTTTACTAATCTTAATCCTCTCTTATTACCATTCGATGCCTTGATATGTGTCTTAAGTGTTTTCAGAGATTACAGGGCAGGAATGGCTTAGAGGATGGAAAAGAAGCATGCAAAAGTGGAAGGAATACAAGAAGTTGAAGGAACTGCAAAGCTGTCAGCCCTGACCTCTTCGCACTCAATCAATCATAACTTGAGCTATAGAGGTCCAAATGAGGTGGTTCTAGTTGCGTTGGAAAGCTAACATTCGAGGCTTTACAACGATATATAATTTGTCATAGCTGTCTGGCTGTTGGGTGATGCGCACGCGTGGATCACGCGTCCGCGTGACCTGTTTAAAGTTCAATCCACGTGTACGCGTGACAGAGCCACGACCTGTACGTATCAGAAATCGCCCCAGCGATTTCTGGGCTGTTGTTGACCTAGTTTTTGGCCCAAAAAACATAGATTAGAGGCTACAGAGTGGGGAAATCAAGGGATTCATATACACTTCTCATATTCATAATTTTAGGTTTTAGATGTAGTTTTCTAGAGAGAGAGGCTCTCTCCTCTCTCTAGGTTTTAGGATTTAGGATTTAGGATTTAGGATTTCTTCTTTCAACGTCTTTCCAATTCCAGGTTTAATTTTCCTTTAATTTATGTGTTCCTCTTGTTGTTCTTCTTCTTATTCCATTTGGCTATAAACTATCCATGTTAGATTTGATAATTTTTTATTTAATGCAATTTGAGGTATTTCATGTTTATTGTTTGTTTCTCCATTTGTTGTCATTGACTCTCTTGGCTTTGGTTGAGTAATTGGTGACACTTGAGTTATCAAACTCTTTTGTTGATAGCTAATTGTTATGTTTGCTAGTTGATTTGAATTTCACTAACTCTAGTCTTCCCTTGGGAGTTGACTAGGACCTGGGAAATCAAATTGACTTATCCACTTGACATACCTTCATAGTTAGAGGTTGACCAAGTGGGAGCAATGAAAAATTCTCATCACAATTGATAAGGATAACTAGGATAGGACATCCAGTTCTCATACCTTGCCAAGAGCTTTTCTAATTATTAGTTTATTCCTTTTGCCATTTACTATTCTTGCTTCTTGTCTTAAAAACCCCAAAAGATACCTTTACATAACCAATAACAAGAACACTTCCCTGCAATTCCTTGAGAGACGACCTGAGGTTTAAATACTTTGGTTTATTTTTATTGGGATTGCTTTAGTGACAAACAAGTTTTTGTACGAAAGGATTCTTGTTGGTTTAGAAGCTATACTTACAACGTGATTACTTTTGTGAATTCTTTACTAGCAAGAATCAGTTCGTCAAAATAAAAAATTGACGTGGCGAAAATTGGCCGATTAAGAATTTATAGAGAAAACAGTGTTGCAAGTACAGTTTTCAACCGACTAAAATCCGCTTATCAATTTAGAAGGGGTTGTCATAAAATTTAGAAATAAAAATACTGGGAGTATGAATCCCAGGTCGTCTCCCAACGAGTTGCAGAATGAGTGCTATTTATTAATCAGAGGTTTTCCAAGAAATTTTTGAGTTTGAGAAACAGAGAAATAATTGATTGAGAATTTATATAATTCAAATAAAAGCCTTGACCGGGAGAAGATTAAATGGAAGTTCTATCCCTGTTGAACTTTCCCAAGTGTAATAATAAAAGGGTTGTTATCCTACTTAGTTATCCCTTGTAAAATAAGGGAAAGTCAAGTACTCTCAAACTAATTCTATCGCTTGCATCCTAATCCTTTCCTAAGAAAGGATTAGAGTTGAAGACAGGAGAATTAGCCAACAACTTCCAATTAATACTAACACTTGAGTATTCCAACTCAAGGTTTTCCTTTTAATCAACTCCCAATCAAGTTAGGGAACTACTCCATTATCATGAATATAACTTTTACAAAATTAAGAGAGGAATAAAAGGAAGACATGATAATTAATAACTAAAAATCAATTAAAAGTAAAAAATAGTTCTTTGCATTAATAAATCCCAAAATCATGAACATACTTATCTAAATAGAGTCAATGGGCAATTAAAAGAGTAAAGGAATAGAGAAACAAACTAGAATGAGGAAGCTCCAACGGAGGTAATAAATCTTCTCAATATCCAAGGCAAAGCAATAAAACTCTAAAACTATGAATGTGAAGAAAACCTAGAGGAAGCAGTAGAATTCTCTCTAGATTCTAGACTAAACTAAAACTATGCAGAATGAGAATGTGTGTTGAGTCTCTGCTGTTCCCTGGCTCTAGTCTGTATTTTTGGGTTGAAAACTGGATCTAAAACTGGCCCGAAATCGCCCCCAGCGATTTCTGTTAATTTTGTAGATCGCGCATGTCACGCGTACGCGTCAGTCACGCATTTGCGTCACTAGTCATCTTGGCGTATCACGCGTACGCGTCAAACACGCGCACGCGTCTTCGTGCAAACTCCAATCTACACGTACGCGTCAGGCACGCGCATGCGTCACTGCAAATTTCTCCATATCGCGCGCATGCATGAGCCATGCGTGCGCGTTGATGCTCGCTGGTTATCTCCTTCATTTCTTGTGTTCCTTCCATTTTTGCAAGCTTCCTTTTCATTCTCTAAGCCATTCCTGCCCTATAAAGCCTGAAACACTTAACACACGGATCACGGGATCAAATGGTATAAAGGAGACTTAAAATACACAAATTAAAGACTTTAGGAAGCAAGTTTTCAGTCATAGAACAAAACTAGGAAGAAATTGTAAAACCATGCAAATCATATGAATAAGTGGGCAAGGACTTGATAAAAACCACTCAATTGAGCACAAGATAAACCATAAAATAGTGGTTTATCAACCTCCCCACACTTAAACATTAGCATGTCCTCATGCTTAGCTCAAGGAGATAAAATAAATAAGTAGGGAAAAGTAAGACTCATGCAATGCAATGCAACCTATGTATGAATGCAACTATATGATTTCGTCTACTTGGTTAAAAGTAAATAAGTTCTTCAAGATAAACATAAATTAAATTCCACTAATTCTAATCCTACAGTAAAGACAAGTAAACTTGTAAGAAGGTGGCTCATGAAAGCAGGGAACATAGAATCAAGCATTGAACCCTCACTAATAGTGTATATGCACTCTAGTCACTCAAGTGTATAGGGTAATCACTCTACTCTTCTCTAGTCATACTTTCTAAACTTTGTTCTTCACCTAACCAATCAACAAGTATTCAATGTATCAATGCAAACATCATGAGGTCTTTTCAAGGTTGTAATGGGGCTAAGGTAAGGGTGAGGATATATGTATGGCCAAGTGAGCTAAAATATGAATCTTTGATTAACCTAAGCTCTCACCTAAAATACACATACACTCTATGTAACTCTAAATTCATGCCTAGCTACCCAAAATTTTCCTTTTGTATATTTCACATACTCAGGTATCAACTTCTCTTTAATTTCACCACATATGCATTGATCTTTTATTAAACTTAGCATTGGGGTAATTTTGTCCCCTTATTTACTTATTTATATTGTAATATTTATTTATTTATTTATTTATTTATTTATTTTTTTGAATCACAAAAGCAAACATAACATATCAATGCATATGGGTTTTTAATTTTCTGGTCTCACATGAGTAGGTATCCAAATTCCCAATATTTTGTCAATGAAACACTGTATACTTTCATCAACCCAAGTTTCCACAGTTCCCTACACTTAATTGACACACAATCTCTAACTTAAGCTAACTAAAGATTCATTTGGGGTAATTAATTGTTTTTCCACTTAAGGCTAGTGATGATGGCATAATGTCCTCATTGTGTTCAGAGGGGTTCCCCGCACTTGGACCTTGCTCCATGTGCATCTCTTCTACTGCTTCTTGGTGAACTGTAATCACTGTCTCATCAATTATGTCGCACTGGAAAATGGAATGGTCTTCCGGAGGATGCTTCATAGCCTCATTCAGATTAAAGCTCACTGCACGACTGTCTATCTCAAAAGAATAGGTTCCTGAGAATGCATCTAGCTTGAACTTTGAGGTCTTTAGGAATGGTCTTCCGAGCAAGATGGATGATGGCTTTCCTGAGTCATTTTGGTGCATCTTCAAGATATAGAAGTCAATGGGAAATGTGAGCCCCTTAATGCTCACTAGCACGTTGATAAACCCCGATTTTGTGGTTTATCTTGTGCTTATTTTGGGGGATTTTATCACCTTTTCTCACATTTATTCAATGAAATAGCATGGTTTTATAATTCTCCCTTGATTTGTGCTTAAATGTGAAAACATGCTTTTTAGGCCTTAAAATAGCAAAATTCAATCCACTTTAATTCCATTCGATACCTTGATATGTTTGTTAAGTGATTTCAGGTTCATAAGGCAAGTATTGGATGGAATAAGTGAGGAGAAAAGCATGCAAAGTGGGAGAACTCATGAAGAAATGAAGGAACCGTAAAGCTGTCAATTCCGACCTCTTCGCACTCAAACGACCATAACTTGAGCTACAGAGGTTCAAATGAGGCGGTTTCAGTTGCGTTGGAAAGCTAACATCTGGGGCTTCGAAATGATATAAATTTTTCTATATGTTGCTTCGCGCTCAGGGGCGCGCACGCCGATTCTGCTGTGGGCCCACTTTAATGAAATCGCCCCTAGCGATTTCTGAAGCATTTTAGGCCCAATCCAACCCATTTCTGATGCTATTAAACCCAAGGATTGAAGGGAGAATGAACGAAGTAGTCATAGTTTAGTTTTTACCATGTTTTAGGGTAGAATTCTAGAGAGAGAAGCTCTCTCCTCTCTCTAGATTTTAGGGTAGTTTAGGTTTAATTCTCTCAAATTCATCTTTTAATTCTTCTTTTGATTTAGTTTCTCCTTTTAATTTCTTGTTGTTACATCTCTACTCTTCTAGTTTTTACTTGTCATTTCCTTTATTTTGTTATTTTTATGTTCATGAACCTTGTTGGATTTTAATTTTCTTTAATGCAATTTAATGTTTGATGTCCTTTTAATTGTTGATTTGAGTTGTTGATTTACTTTTCTTGCAATTGTAGTTGGTAGATTTTACTATTTCTTGCCATTTATTATGCTTTCTTTTTATACCCACCAAGTGTTTGACAAAATGCTTGGTTGGGATTTAGAGTAGATTTTGAGCATTCTTGGCTTGGAAAGAGTGATTGGGCAATCTTGAGTCATGAAAACCCAACTCATGTTGGTGATCTAGAGTTGTTAGCTAGTATTGTTTCCATTGACGCTAATCTTTTGCTAATTTAATTAGTGAGTTGATTAGGACTTATGGAACATTGTTTCCATTGACGCTAATCTTTTGCTAGTTTAATTAGTAAGTTGATTAGGACTTTTGGATTGAGATTAGCTAGTCTCGTTAGACTTTCTCCCTATTTGTTGGAGTTGACGTAATGAGATAAATTCTTGTTATTATTGTGGTATGATTGATTAATCTTGTTTGACATTCTCCCTCTTTGTTGGAGTTAACTAAACAAGATGAATTAATCATTGCATGACTAGGATAGAAAGCCTATCATCTCAATTCTTGCCATGAATGTCTCTCTTTATTAATTGTTTTCTTTACTTTTCTTGTCATTTACTTTCTTGTCCTCTAATCAACCAAAACCCCATATACTCCTCATAGCCAATAATTGATCACTTCATTGCAATTCCTTGTGAGACGACCCGGAGTCCAAAATACTCCGGTTATTTCTTATTTGGGGTTTGTTAATTGTGACAACTCAAAATTTTTTTATTGGGAGGATTGTTTGTTGGTGTAGAAATATACTTTACAACGAAAATTCATTCAATTGTGAAATTCTATACCGACACGACAATTTACTTTAAATCAAAATGGCGCCGTTGCCGGGGAGTTGCAATGGTATTATTTTATTGGTTATTGTAAATATTGTGAATAGCTTTATTTTTGGTTTGTTTGTTGATTTTTGCTAGTTGTAGGATTTCGTTTCCTTTATTTCTTGTTAGCTTTTGTTTTTATTTTCTCTTTTCACTATGAATTCTCACTTTGGCTATAAGTGTGATTACAACTATGTTGTAGGAAATGAGAACTTCAATGAAGATGTACATCAAGGATGGGATAACCAAAGGTGGGAGGAGCCATATGCATATGATCAATCCTCATGGCAACAACCTCCACCAATGCACTATGAAGAAGAGCCATTCTATGATGCATATCAATTCAATGGTTATGGTGAATCCTCTTGTGACTTTCAAGAACCACCACACACCTATGAGCCATATCCTCAATATAGCCATCAACCATACTCACAAGCCCCTTCTTACCAACCATCTTCATATGACCCCAATCCATATCCATCCTACCAACAATCATATGAGCCATATGAACCATATGACGAACCACCACCCCAATTTCACCACCAATACCCTCAAGAACCACCACCTCACTACCCTTACCAAGATGAATCACCTCCCATGTATGATAACTTTCAACCACATAATGAATTTCCCTTTCCACCACAACCCTCACCGGAAGAACACCCACATCCATCCATCCAAGAGTCAATGGATCGTCTCAAGGAAGAAATAGATCGGCTTCAAGCAATAATCTATCAAAAGGAGCAAGAGGAAGCCCAAAGGAGGAATTATGAAGCTATTGAGGCCAACCTTGCCAAAATTAAGGCCAACTTGGACTCATGGGACTCATGCAACAAGCAAAGCATCTCCACGGATGAATGTGAGAATTCAACCGATGAAAGGAGCATGAAGGAGATTTTAGAATCTCAACATGAGGACAAGGAGATGGGGTATGTCTTGCAACAAGTGGAGGAGGGAGAGATTGTTAAAGAAGAAGAAGTGGTTGAAGAGTTAGAGGAAATTGAACAAGAGGTGGATTTCAAACTTAAGAGCACTTCCACACCAAGTGACATTGTTGATGATTTTGTGGAAGTTGTTGAACCTTCTTCCAATGAGCTCAAATTTGGTGTTGAGGAGGATAATGCGCAACCTCCTAAGCATATAATGAATGATGAAGAATTGGAAGATCTTGAACCCTTTCTCCCAAACAATGAACCTTCTCTTCCACCATCACCTCCCGATGAAGCCCCCATGCAAGAATTGAGAGATCTTGAATCTCATATCTTAAGGTGACACGAGGAGGATGAAAAGAAGTTTAAGGAGCTAGGAGCCAAGATGGCTATCCTAGTGGAAGCCATTAGCAATATGGCCTTATCCCAACTAAGCCTAAGCAACCAAGGCACTCCCATTGACGAATGTGGAGAAGCAACCAAGGAACATAGTGAGGGAGTGAGTTTAGAGCTTAAAGATGAAGAAGAGGAGTTAAAGCAAGAATTGCAACAAGAGGAGGAGGTAGGGATTATTGAACAAGAGGAAGGAGTGGTTGAAGACTTAGGAGATGCGGAACCACCTTGGGAGTCTAGGATTGAAGAAAACCCCTCCAAGATGATTGAATTTGATGCTAAGGAGGAATGTGCACAACCTCCAAGGCATATCTCTTATGAAGAATTGGATGGGATAAAGAAAGAATTGAGTTCCCTTGGTAATGAAGATCAAGCATCAAGTCTTAGTGGTGAAGAATCCTTTGAGCATGAAGAACCTTCTCCCAAGGAGATGGAAAGCAATGTGGAGGTAAATCTCTCTTGTCCTCCCGTTTGTGATTTGAGTAAGGGAAAAGGTTTAGATAAAATTGTTGAACAAAAGATTGAAATTAAGAGATCTTGTGGAGAGGTGGAAGTCCTTAGAAAAAGGAGGATGGGAATTGAATACGCCTTGTCAAGACCCTTGGAATCACCTTTGCCTAGGTTGCCATCTACACCTTCATTTGAGTGGGTGAAACTCATTTCTATTAGCTTTATTATCCCAATCGAATATGGTTTGCTTGAAACGGATGGCCAACTTAGGATGCTTTGTGGGATGAAGCGTAAAAGAAAGATGTTTCGTGGTTGGCGTTGCAAATCAAGGCTCATTATGGTTGAAGCTTCAAGGAGTAAAGGTTGGACTAGTGCTCAATTGGATGGGTCTAGGAGAATAGATTAGTGCTCCCATGAGAATTCATCTCTTTTGCCACCCGGAGGAAATCACTATGATCAACTCAAGGACGGGTGTGAAAACAAAGTGTGGGATCCCGGATCACACAAGGAAGATCAACTTTGGGAGCCTATGGTTTGTGAAGAACTCCATCAAAGCTTGGAGTTATTATCTTTGACTGATGAAGCACAATGGAAGTCCAAGCATTGGTGGATGTTCAAGGATGGATTCAAGCACAAGCCACCTTGATGAGGAGCTCCCCATAAGTCCAACTTAAGGACAATAAACAAAAGTGCTAGGTGGGAGACAACCCACCATGGTAACATCTTTTCGTTTTTCTCTTTTGTACATATTGATAAAATAGGTTTAATTTCATGTTTTGTTTAATTAGTTGAGTTTAGTTGGTAGTTTAGCATGTTAAATAAGGTTTTATGGTGTTTGGTTAGCTATATGGAGGTTTAGAATGCTTGGATTGGTGCAAAAACATGGAAAAATTTTTCAAAAAACAGAGCACCAACCCGCGCATGCGCACACATGACGCGTACGCGCGCCTTAAGCATTTTCGATCATCCACGCGGACGCGCCATGTACGCGTACGCGTGGATGCAAAGATTTCACCTCCAAGCCAAATTCCAGAGAGTTGTGCCTAACTTGCGCCTACTTTGTACGCAAGGCATAAACCACCCGCGCGTACGCGCATCTGGCGCGTACGCGTCCTCGAAGCTAAATACGCAATGCGCGCGCACGCACGCTGAGCGCGCGCGCGCCGATGGCACCACCTGCCTTCCTGGTACAAAAACCAGAGAGTTGTGCCATTATTATGCCTATTCTGTGCCCTCATTGACGCGTAGGCGTACTTGGCGCATCCGCGCCGGTTGCCCACTTGGTCAGGCACGCATCCGCGTACTTGGCGCGTCCGCGCCGGTAAAAAAAAAAAGAGTTTTTTTCCCATCTTCCATTTTCTTTTGTCCATTCCATTCACATACTTTTATTCTTCACATTCTCATTTTGTTTCCATAGCCTGTTTTTACTTTAATTTTTTTCGAGTTTCTTATTTGAATAATGGTGTTGCATTTCCCTACTCAATTGTTGAGAATTTCTTGCATTATTTTGGTGCCTCTTGACTTATTTGATATTAGTTAATATGCCTTTGCTTGAATTGCTTTCTCACTCACATGTTGTAGCTACCATGTAATGAGAACCTTACCCTTATTTGGCATTAACCCGTGCCTATGTTCTACTTGCTTTGCTATCTTTGTTGTAGGCGTAATTATCTTTCTTTTTCTTTCCTTTTAGGTTGGCCACCAAGAGGGAAAGGATTGGAAAGACTTCCAAATGGGGCAATAAACAAGTCCATTCGCACAACCTTTTGAAGAAACTCATCAATTGAAGCAACCCATCCACCTTGCTCTTCTTTGCATGCACCGAGGACGGTGCAAATTTCTAAGTGTGGAGAGGTCGTCCGACCGACTTCCATGGGTAACAACTTCCTTTTTCAACACCAATTTTCAATTTTTGCCTTTGTTAGTTAGTTGTTGCATTGCATGATAGGTTGCATGTTAGTTAGAATTTGTACATATTTCACCATTTCTTTTTATGTTAGGACTACTTGGTTAGGGTGATGATTTCTTTTCCAAGAAAAAAATTGTTTTTTTTTCGGGCACCCTACCAATTTGAAAAATTTTTTTTGTGACAAACTTGTTTGAAGAATTTATTTTGGAACATGGTTTTTGAGCTAAGAACACAAGCATGTGAGTTTTGAACCTAATTGTGTGGTTACATCTTATAACCACTTATTTTCATTCTTGTGTGCATTATTCTCTTTCTATGATTGTAATCTTTGATTTGTTTGATTCTTTATGTCCATTGTTCCATGTATTCATGCATTTATATGATTGAGGCCATCGTTTCATTTTCCATTGTTAGCCAATTTTGACCCTATGCTTAACCCATTTGTTCTTGATTGTAGCACATTACAAGCCTTAAGTGAAAAACAATAAATGTCCCTTGTTTGGATCTTTGATTAGCTTAGACTAGCGAGAGTGTTCATTATTTGATTTTGGGAGAGTTGGGAACATTAGGTAGAGACAAAAGTGTGTTTGTGTTTTTGTTGAAAAATTTTGGGAATTGGGTACATACTCGTGTATTAATCATGTGTAAACCATATGCATTGATATTCTTGTATACATTTTAGTTTGAAAAGAAAAAAAATGAGAAAAACAAAAAGAAAAAAATACATATATATATAAAAAGAAAAATATATAGAAAAAGAAATAAAAAGGGGACAAAAATGCCCCAAAGTAAAGTTCAATAAAAATCAGTACATATGGAATGTGAATTAAAGAGAATTCATAAGTATGTGAAAAAGTGGGAATCATGGGTAGCTAGGTTGTGTATTAGAATTGTATAGGTTGTTATATGTGTTAGGTGAGAGCTTAGGTTGATTAAAGATTCAAATTTCAAGCTCACTTGACCATATGCATCCTACCTTGACCCTAGCCCCATTACAACCTATGAACAAGTCCTCATGATGAATGTATGCATGCATTGAATAATTGTTGATTGTTAGATGAAAAACAAATCTTGGAAAGCATGAGTAGAAGAGAATTGAGTGATCGGCTCTATACACTAGAGCGGATACACTTCCGGTGAGGGTTCGATGCTCAATTCCTTGTTCCCGGCTTTCATGAGCTTTTCTTCTTGCAAGTCTACTTGTACTTCATTTTTATATTTGAATTGGTAGAGTTTGTGAGTCGTCATATGACCTTAGCCCTACTTGTTCATATGTGTTCTTGGAGATTGATTTACTTTTAACCAAGTAGGTAGAATCATATTGCATTTAGTTGCATTCATATAGATAGATGCATATAGTTTATTTGCATTGAATAAATGTTCATACCCTTCTCTTGTCCTTCTTTATTCTTAGCATGAGGACATGCTTGGTTTAAGTGTGGGGAGATTTGATAAACCCCGATTTCGTGGTTTATCTTGTGCTTATTTTGGGGGATTTTATCACCTTTTCTCACATTTATTCAATGAAATAGCATGGTTTTGTAATTCTCCCTTGATTTGTGCTTAAATGTGAAAGCATGCTTTTTAGGACTTAAAATAGCAAAATTCAATCCACTTTAATTCCATTCGATGCCTTGATATGTTTGTTAAGTGATTTCAGGTTCATAAGGCAAGTATTGGATGGAATAAGTGAGGAGAAAAGCATGCAAAGTGGGAGAACTCATGAAGAAATGAAGGAACTGTAAAGCTGTCAAGTCCAACCTCTTCGCACTCAAACGACCATAACTTGAGCTACAGAGGTTCAAATGAGGCGGTTCCAGTTGCCCTGGAAAACTAACATCCGGGGCTTCGAAATGATATAAATTTTGCCATATGTTGTTTTGCGCTCAGGGGCGCGCATGCGCACTTTGCGCGCGCGCGCCGATTCTGCCGTGGGCCCACTTTAATGAAATCGCCCCCAGCGATTTCTGAAGCATTTTGGGCCCAATCCAACCCATTTCTGATGCTATTAAACCCAAGAATTGAAGGGGGAATGAACGAAGTAGTCATAGTTTAATTTTTACCATGTTTTAGGGTAGAATTCTAGAGAGAGAAGCTCTCTCCTCTCTCTAGATTTTAGGGTAGTTTAGGTTTAATTCTCTCAAATTCATCTTTTAATTCTTCTTTTGATTTAGTTTCTCCTTTTAATTTCTTGTTGTTACATCTCTACTCTTCTAGTTTTTACTTGTCATTTCCTTTATTTTGTTATTTTTATGTTCATGAACCTTGTTGGATTTTAATTTTCTTTAATGCAATTTAATGTTTGATGTCCTTTTAATTGTTGATTTGAGTTGTTGATTTACTTTTCTTGCAATTGTAGTTGGTAGATTTTACTATTTCTTGCCATTTATTATGCTTTCTTTTTATGCCTTCCAAGTGTTTGATAAAATGCTTGGTAGGATGTTAGAGTAGATTTTGAGCATTCTTGGCTTGGAAAGAGTGATTGGGCAATCTTGAGTCATGAAAACCCAACTTATGTTGGTGATCTAGAGTTGTTAGCTAGTATTGTTTCCATTGACGCTAATCTTTTGCTAATTTAATTAGTGAGTTGATTAGGACTTATGGAACATTGTTTCCATTGACGCTAATCTTTTGCTAGTTTAATTAGTAAGTTGATTAGGACTTTTGGATTGAGATTAGCTAGTCTCGTTAGACTTTCTCCCTATTTGTTAGAGTTGACGTAATGAGATAAATTCTTGTTGCTATTGTGGTGTGATTAATTAGTCTTGTTTGACATTCTCCCTAATTGTTGGAGTTAACTAAATAAGATGAATTAATCATTGCATGACTAGGATAGAAAGCCTATGATCTCAATCTTTGCCATGAATGTCTCTCTTTATTATTTGCTTTCTTTAATTACTTGCTCTCTTTACTTTTCTTGTCATTTATTTTATTGTCCTCTTATCAAATCAAAACCCCCTTATACCCCTCATAGCCAATAATCATACATTTCATTGCAACTCTTCGTAAGACGACCCGGAGTCCAAATACTCCGGTTATAAATTCATTGGGGTTTGTTACTTGTGACAACACCAAAATTTTTGCATGAATGGATTCTTGATTGGTTTGGAAACTATACTTCACAACGAGACTCCATTAGACAAATTCTAAACCGGCAAGAATCCGTTCATCACACGTCCTCAGCAATTCCAACCACTGTATTAATGCTTTTATCTGCTAACACGAAATGAGCTGCCGGCCTTTTTAAGCGAGGGAACGTCAAGGCATTATATATGGACAAAGGCATAATACTCACGCACGCCCCTAAATCACACATGCAGTCAGAAAATATTACATCCCCAATGGTACAGTTGACAATGCATGGACCTAGATCACTACATTTTTCAGGTATATCCCCCATTAAAGCAGATATAGAACTACCTAAAGGAATAGTTTCTAATTCATTAATCCTATCCTTATGTATGCACAAATCCTTTAGAAACTTTGCATATTTAGGTACTTGCTGAATAACATCAAAAAGAGGAACAGTTACCTCAACCTTTTTGAAGATTTCTACCATTTTTGGGGTCAAGTTCCATCTGCTTTCTGAGCTTTCTTGCCAGGTGTGGAAATGGGATAGGGGTGGCATCTTTGGTATCCTTAGCTCCTTCTGGTGCGCCATTCTCTAGTTGAGTTGCTTCTTCTTCAACCATGTCATGTACTTCATCTTCCTTTTCAACATCCTCCACCTCAACCATGTCCTCAGCTGGGGCGTGTTCTAGTGGGCTTGGCTCCTCAGGATTCCTCTCTTGCAGTGTGGTTCTAGACCTCAAGGTGATGGCATTGATGCCACCCTTGGGGTTGGGTAAGGGTTGAGAAGGAATTCCACTGGAGCTTGAAGGCTAGTTGTTGGAGTTATTCAGTGATCCAATCTGTGAGACAAGAGCTTGCAAGGTAGAGTTCAGACCGTTTAAGGTAGAAGTAAGGTTGTTCTCCATGGTCTTCTGTCTCTGATCAATAGAGTGTAACAACTCATCATTGGAAAAGGAAAGGGGGTAAGTGATCTGAGGGGTCTGCTGAGACGCTTGGGGCTGCCTTAGATGAGGTGCTCTGTAAGCCTGGTTCTGGTTCTGCTGTTGGTAGGCAGGATTCTGCTGATACCGGTTCTGCTGATTGTTGTTATTATTCCACCTCTAATTTCCTTGGCTGTCTCTACCTCCTCTGTTATAGTTGTCCCTCCAACCTTGGTTAAAGTTTCCACCTTGGTTATAGTTTCCGCCTTGTTGATAGTATCCTTAATTCGGGCGGTCATAGAAATTGTGAGTAGTTGCCACGGTGTTGTCCTCATGTTGGATTTGTGAGCACTTATTAGTGTAATGACTATAATCAGCGCATATGCCACATACTCTCTGAGGGACCAGTTGTTGGCTATGTTGTGGTGAAGGGGGCTGAGATTGTTGCTGGCCCAGATGTATCTACTTCAGTAGGTTGGTCATCTCACATATTGATTGTGTGAGAGAATTATTCTCATTGCTAGAGGAAACCTCTGCCACAGCCTTAGGGTGGTTGTTCTTGTTGCGCTTGTGAGTCCGAGCAGACTCAGCCAGGTCGGCGATCAGTTGCCATGCTTCATCTGTGGTCTTGTACTTTTTCAGAGAACCATTGCTTGCACCATCTAATGTAGTCTTATCCTGAGGCTTCATGCCTTGTGTGAAGTAGCCGATCAACACCAACTTGTCAATCATGTGGTGGGGGCATGCATCTAGGAGATTAGTGAAGTGCTCCCAATAATCATAGAGAGTCTCGGATTTGCCTTGAATGATCATTGAAATCTCTTTCCTCAGTCTATCAGTAACTTCAGCTGGAAAGTATTTTTCTAGGAATTCTCTCCTGAGCGTATCCCAGTTAGTAACAACTGCTTCAGGTTGAGTGTAGTACCACTCCCTCGCCTTTTCCTCAAGAGAAAACGGGAAGGCTGCCAGCAGAATAGAAGTCTCAGTTGCACCATTACGCCTGACAGTAGAACAAGCTGTCAGAAAATCCCTGAGGTGCTTAAGAGGCTCTTGAGCAGGTAAGCCATGAAACTTTGGCAGTAAATTGATTAGTACAATCTTCAGTTCAACATCTGCACCCAGATTTGGATGACGCACTTGGAAAAGTGGTAGTGTAAAGTCCGGAGCTCCTGCTTCCTGGAGAGTGATCCTCCTGGGAGCCGCCATGTTCTTTGCGCGTAAATCAACCAAATCAGTAGAAAAAGAGCTTGTTTCTTCCTTAAATGACGTTTCAGATTCACCCTCAGAGAGGACTAACTGACGCCGAGCTTGCCTTATACGTGAAATAGTTCTTTCAATTTCAGGATCAAATGTGGGTAAGCTCGGATCAGGTAGTGAACGCGTCATTCAATGAAAGAAACATACAGCTCATAGTAGCAAAATAAAATAAATTCCAACCAATAAATTAGCACACTGTTGCAAGTCCCCGGCAACGACGCCAAAAATTGACGTGGCAAAAATTGGCCGATTAAGAATTTATAGAGAAAACAGCGTTGCAAGTACAGTTCTCAACCGACTAAAATCCGCTTATCAATTTAGAAGGGGTTGTCACAAAATTTAGAAATAAAAATACTGGGAGTATGAATCCCAAGTCGTCTCCTAACGAGTTGCAGAAAGAGTGCTATTTATTAATTAGAGGTTTTCCAAGAAATTTTTGAGTTTGAGAAACAAAGAAATAATTGATTGAGAATTTATGTAATTCAAATAAAAGCCTTGACCGGGAGAAGATTAAATGGAAGTTCTATCCCTGTTGAACTTTTCCAAGTGTAATAATAAAAGGGTTGTTATCCTACTTAGTTATCCCTTGTAAAATAAGGGAAAGTCAAGTACTCTCAAACTAATCCTATCGCTTGCGTCCTAATCCTTTCCTAAGAAAGGATTAGAGTTGAAGACAGGAGAATTAGCCAACAACTTCCAATTAATATTAACACTTGAGTATTCCAACTCAAGGTTTTCCTTTTAATCAACTCCCAATCAAGTTAGGGAACTACTTCATTATCATGAATATAACTTTCACAAAATTAAGAGAGGAATAAAAGGAAGACATGAGAATTAATAACTAAAAATCAATTAAAAGTAAAAAATGGTTCTTTGCATTAATAAATCCCAAAATCATGAACATACTTATCTAAACAGAGTCAATGGGCAATTAAAAGATTAAAGGAATAGAGAAACAAACTAGAATGAGGAAGCTCCAACATTTAGTGATAATTCTTGGGTTGTTAGTTGTTATTGTTTCCACTAACGCTAGCTTTTTACTAAGGTAATTAGTAAGTTAGCTAGGATTTGTGGATTAATAACAATTATGCTCACTTGACTTATCCTTCGATGTTAAGGGTTGACTTAGTGAGATTAATCCATCATAATTATCATAGTTGTGGTTATGGCAAGAAAGGGATTCCATAACTCATCCCAAGTCAAGGTTTCATTTATGTTTTGAACCACTTTTTCATCACTTTATAGTCTTACTTGTTTATATTACATACTTAGTTATTTTATTCCTTTATTGCTTTGTTAATTGCAATTTTGTCTCATTCTTTTATCTCTTTATTTGTTTACTTGCTTTCAATCATTGAAAACCCCTTTGATTTCCACAACCAAAATTGTGCACTTGTTGGCATTAGTTCCTAGGGAGAACGACCCGGGAGTCTAAATACTCTCGGTTAATTTTATGTATTGATTATGACTATCTTTTGAATTTAATTTGATTGATGATTAATGGTTGGGTTTGGACTATACTTGTAACGTCAATCCTACTTTTAGTGCGAAAATCTGAACCTATGCTTTTGGTCATTGTCACCCAGCCAAAAGGCCATGCCATCGTACTACCTCCTAGTGGTGTTTAAAACCGATCCAGACCGAACTAAACCGACCAACCGAATCAAAAAAATCGAAAACCGAATAAATCGAAAAAAATATGTTTTGCTGTTTTTATTGCGGTTTGGTTCGGTTTTTGGTTCTGACAATGAAAACCCTAACCGAACAACCGAACCGGTAAGGTAAAAAACCCTAAAAAAAACAAGCCCATCCCACCCCCAAATGAACGTAACCTAGCCTACCCAGTAACCCCCAAGCCTCACCCCCAAATGAAGTACGAAACCTAGCCGCTCTCTCCCTAGGTCTCACAACCTCGCTCTTTGCACATCCCAACTGTGGCGAGGGACCATTCCACCCATCACCTCGAGAGTTGTCAATGGTAGCTCCTAGTGGTACTGAAACTAATACTGTGATTAGAATCAAGAAACCCTAACTTGAGTCAATAGCATGCAGAAGGTAATAAAAAATTCCTAGCTTCGAATCAATGTTCCTTTGAATCGCAATCTTCTTTCTATTATTTTCCCTCCTAATTTATGATATTCCATTTTTCGTCATTGAAGGGAGGAGGATCCGACACAAAAGTGACATGGGAGGACCAACAGAACATCAATAAGTTCAGAAGATTGAACAATCCCTTTCATGAGCTCGAGGATGAGATCAAAATCGCCAAGATAACCATAATTTTGTGTTTCTTTTCATTTTTCTTTTTTATTTTTGTTTATTTAGCTCTGTTTTGAGTTTAGTTGTTAGTATATAAGTAGAATAATCACTCAAATGCATTCTTATAGTTTATAACTTGATGGTAGAAATGGATTGAAAGAACAAAAGAAATCATAGGATATGCATTGATTTACTTGTTTAGTTACAGGGTGGGGTTTTAGTTTATTCCTTAATCATCACTGTAATAAGTTAGGAGCTAGGACCTTGCAGAATAAAACATCATTTTGATCTTTAAAGATTGATTAATTTGGTCACAAAAATGGTCCCTCAATGACTAATAACTGTACTCCTAAAAGCTTGACGAGGAGAAACAATATGTGGTTGCTCAGATGGCTGAACTGAAGAAGATTTTGTATGGGAAGTTCAAGGACTCGATCAATCTCGATGAGGATTAGTAGCCTTCTTCTTGTTCATAGGTCTTTTTGGGTCGATTTGAACTCTATTGGACTTTGGGAATTTTTCAATCAGATTGCCCCATGTTTTATTTCATTTCATGTTTAGAGTATTTTCTTGCTTGAACTCTATTGTTCTCTTTATTATTAGAATGTATAACTAGATTAGAATATTTTTCTACTAGTCTTATATTATTATCATTATTGTTGTTCTAATTATATAATTGCATTTTTATTTCAGGTTGGTTTGCGTTAAGAAGTTTAGCTGTTTTGTTGGAGAAGACATCATAACTTGGCTATCTTTTAATGGAAACTTATTTTTATTTTTAGTTGTGTTGACTATTGAATACCTTTTGTCGTTAAATTTCATTAGACCAAGACTTTGTTAGCTATTGTGTATTTGTTTTTGTCAATTTTAATGTTATGACTTTGTGAAATAGTATGGTAGTATTTTTTTTAATTGATTGAAAAAACCAAACAAACCAAACCAAACCAAACCGCAGTTTAAGTAGACGATCGGATCGGATTATTTTTCTCTCAAAAACTGAACCAAACCGTACCGCAAACACCCCTACTACCTCCACCTCCACAAATGCATGTTCCTCATGGAGAAGGGACATCGAGAAACCCCCAACCAAGACGGATCCAATCAGAAGTCCACCCACCATATGAAGAAGAACCTCCGCAGACACCGAAGATACTGGGATTAGTTCACGGACAACGAAAACGACTAGAACAACTCAAACAAGAAGCTGAACGTCAACAGGAAGTAGAATGGGAGCTACAACGAGAGGTGAGACAACGAAGGGAGTTAGAAGAAAAGCTCTTACGACAGCAAGCCAATCTCCGAAAAAGAAGTACCAGAATGGATTAGGAGGAGAGTCCCCTCAGGGAGGAAGACCCGTTTGTAGAAGAGATCATGCGGGCTAAAGTTTCTAGGCATTTCAAAACTCCCGACATAGTTCTCTACGACAGAACATCCGACCCAAGACACCACCTTAGCAACTTCAAAAGTCGGATGTACTTGGCTGACATCTTTGACGCCACCCATTGTAAAGCCTTCCCGACCACTTTAACCAAAGCGGCTATGAAATAGGTTGATAACCTACCCTAGGTCATTAATCTATTTTGACGACCTGGCAAGGAAGTTTCTTACCCGATTCTCCATTCAGAAAGACAAGGTAAAGCATGTCCCGAGCTTATTAGGAGTCAAGTAGGAGGTTGGAGAAATGCTCTGAGATTACACGGAAAGATTCAACAAGGCATGCTTGGAGATCCAAAACTTGCCCACTAAGGGAGTAATAATGGGATTAGTTAATGACCTTAAAGAAGGGTCATTATCTCAGTCCATATTCAAGCGACACCCGGCTTCCTTGTACGAGGTACAAAAGCAGACAAAAAATACATCAACATGGAGGAGAACTGTCGACTACGAGAGACACCTCCGAGACCTAGTCAAATGTTAAAAATATTTTTATTTAAAGAAGTAGATGTTTAATAAAATAATTTTGTTAAGGACAAAATTATAAAAGAAGAAAATTTTTTCATGTAAGAGTTATTCCAAACTAAAGAATTGGATTCTATTCTATTAGTATATTAAAGTCATTCCCAACCATGGAATTGAATTTCAAATAAAAATGAATTCTTTTCTTAAAGAAAATAGAATTCTTTTCTTACACTCAAATACTTTCCAAACAAGCTCGATCGAAAAGTTATTACATGAAATTATGATATATTAAATTTTATTTTATATTTAATTAAATCGATTCAATTATAGTTTGAATTTGGTTAAAATATTAGACTATTAAACTAATCATTCGATTGGTTTATTAACCGGTTCAATTTTTGCAACTTTGATAATAACTAAAATCTCGATTTAACTTTGTTTATACAAAATTTTATTAAATCTCTATTACATCAAATAATCTCTCATTTAAATTTTGTTATGATTTTAGCTGCTTGGCGAGTAACAAACAACTGAAACTAGTTCTCCCCGACAACTACACAAAATTATCTAGCCATTTCTTTTTCATTCTTTTGCAGTGAACGATTCCATTCTTCATCAATCAAGGTGCTCACTCTTATGCTAGACACAGATCTCACTCTATCTTCTCTCTTCTCTTCATCTGCGTTTCGATTCAGAATTAATAAAAAAATGTACTGTCTCAAACTTTACTGAGATCAATGTTATTTTACACAATGTAACATCTTAACGCATCAGAATTCATACACCTTTACTGAATCCTTCAAAATTCTCATACCTTGTCCCTTTTTGTGTAAAGCTTTGAAAGAAAAAAAAGATGGATCCGCCGTCAATGCTGTATAGCCAGCTCAAGGTTCGTGATTTCTATCAGATTTTGTGTTTCTTGACTATGAATTTTCTTGGGTCACGATCAAAATCTCTCCTTTCCATTTTTTTGTGTGTGTTGTTGTTCTGTGAATGTGTTAACAGGCTGTAGAACCATTCTTCCTGTTAGCGGATCCTAATGTGATTGAATCAGAAGAACACATTATGAAGATGGCTAACCACACAAACACTATTACATCTAGGTATGATATTGTTATCAATTAAGGAACTTTTTCATCTTTTGGTTTCATGGAAAAAAGATTGAAGCTAATTTGATTGAAATTTAATAAGGAATAATTATAGTGCCTAAGTTGAATTATACAAAAATTTTCAGTAGTTCAATAAGTATAATCATGACAATCATCCTCGTGGGTTTGCAACTAAATTCTTTGTAGTATTTTGTATGAAGTTATAAATTCCTTTTTCTTACCTAATACACATGATCTAACTTTGTGTCATTCAAAATGTTTTGCTATAATGACAACTACTTAAAAAGCGGAACTCTTTTGCTTATTGTTTCCTAGAATTGCATCTAGTATAAGAGTTTTTACTCATTACAGGCACTGTGGCTGAGATATTGAACCTATGTTTGCCACTGCCTCTTTATGCCATTTTTTCCTGGAAAACTCAGATATTTATTCAATATTTATCCTAGGTAGCTGATATAACACACTCACTGCAACAGCCTGCTGGAAAGAAGGTAGGTTTGTAGTTGGACTTTTTTAGTAGTTTGTATTTTGCAACACAACAGTTGTCTCATATAATTCTCTTTTTCTCCATACATTCATACTCCATTTTCCCAGTATTTAACCATGTCATGTTATGTAAATGCATTATATGCGAAAGTGTTCCTTGTTTAATTTCAATAAGTGTATTATAGAGCAGAGTGCTATCTTTTGATTCATGATGTCAAAAGTTCATTAGCTTTTATGCGTTGTTGATTCATGAGGATCATTGTGTATTGGAGTACACCTGTCTCATGTTACATTTCTTTTTTTTTTTCATTTGAACACTGGAGTCACCCAAGATCTGTTTCTACTTTGAACCCAACTATCATACCAGATTTCTTTAGTTCCAGCTTTTAACATACTACTTTCATGTCTAGTTAGATGGCGGAGGTGTTACAAGTGGATGGCTTCGAGAACTAATACCTTGCATTGCAAAAACTGCAGTTGTTGTAGGAGTCGATGGAATTTCATGGAGGTATATATATTAGTACTATTTTTTTAGGGGGATATTATTGGGATTATAATTAAAAGAAAGTAGTTCAAGGTAAACTTTAAGTGTTGTATTTAGTTTGTTCATCAAACAGCTTCTAAATGCCTTCTTGGTTCTTTAGGTACATGATGATCTACTAAATGCACATGTTGATCGTCCAACACAGTGGGTGTGTTGTTACTTATCAAAATCATTCAAATTTACAGGATATCATTTTGCCAACATTTACTTTTTCTTTGATACTTCTGAATATTAATGAACTATATGCGTTATCTCCTTATTTGACAGCCTTTACACCACTTTGAGGAGTTACTTGAAGAGCTTGTAGCTATCGTTGTAAGTTGTTTCTTGAAAAGCGAATTCTTTGGTGTAGAATGGGAGACAATTTCACATCTGTAGAAATGTGCTGGAAGTAGTTGGTATGTGACAAGTGTCTAAGAAGGGGACAGTTCTGGCAATGCACAGTGGAATCATCAGGAGTTTTTCAGGTGATGGGTTAAGTTAATAGTTTATTAATGTTAGAAAGTTCTGATTAATTAATGTGGGGTAATCAATGGACTTATTATAGGTGGGTTTTTTTCTGCGCAAGGTTAGATGAATCCAATTTTTTGGACGGAATTAAATGGTTTTTACAAAACTATAATTAGTTTGTTATTTTTTGGACGTTGAGATATAATATAATTTGTGAACATGTGTATATTTAAAGGATTGATGTATACAGTAAGTCGGTCAAAGAATATCTGACATATGTTTTTAGTAGATTTTGAGTTAAAAAATAGTATGTATAAAGTTTTTGTAATGTAATTTATGAGCAGTTTATTAGTTTTATTTTGTATAAACAAAATTTGAGTGTCTAATTTAAATAATTAGTAGTTAAAACAATTTTAATGAATGAAGTTGTAGTTGATAATGTATCTTCGAATGTGAGTAATTTGGATTTCCAAAATTAGGATTTAGGATTCGGGTTTAGGGATTAGGATTTCAGATTGTGAGTTAGAGTTAGAGTTTAAGTGATTCACAAAGATCATGAATACTAAACTGTATAATATGACACCTGACAACAAAACTAATAACCGTAGACCATATATTATCATTTGTGAATCGAAAACATATAATCGTAAACCCTAAGTCCTAAAGCATAAACAATAATTTTGTTAAAGATAAACTGTGAATTCTATTCTGCAAACCATGAACCCAATAACCTAAATAATAAATACTAAATTGTAAATTGTAAATCGATATATATAAATCTGTAAACCCTAACACATAAATCATAATCTATAAACCTTAATACATATATCATAAAACATAAATCTTATGCGTAAAATCCTAAATCCTAATTTCTAAATTTGTGAACTCTTTTTAGTATTAGTTTAGTATTTAGAATTCGGGATTTAGGATCTAAAATTATATTGTATCATTTGTTGTGCATGTTGTTCTCTTATGAAAAGTAGTTGTGTGGTTTATATTTTGATTTGTGTGACTATTGTAATTGAGTAGTATAATGAGTAATTAACATAGGTAGTTAAATGTGTGTATTGTTTTATTTTATATAATGAATGTTATATATATTTTTATTTTCGTTTAATATTTTACATATATGGACCAGGCATATTATGTAGCAAAATTATTTAGGTGTGTGCACTTTCAAGTTCCAACTGCGAACCTCAAAGGGTTCTGTCAACCCGTATACAGTTATTATCTAGGGGTCCATCAATCGTAGCAATGGAAATCCTTCGAAACCAACCAATTGAATTTTTTTTCCTATTGAAATTTCCAATACATTTCTTTCCTTTTCTCCCGCATGTTTTTGTTCTAAATCCTGGTAACCACAAAGCCCACCAAATTTAGCCCTTGCAATTTATAAGAATCATTCCACTTATGCCAAAAAGCCCAATAAAATGAGACCCAACTAGAACTCATACTAATTATATATCCTTAGTCTAGTTAACACAAGATAATAATGTTTTCATGTCACGTGAAGTTAGTAGCAATTTCTGACTCGTGAGGAGAGTATTGCTATAACTTGTCACATCTACTCTCTAAGTCACACACTTGCTGCACATTGCCAGCTCTACACCATTTCTATACATGTAGAAGCCACAACACTTTCTACACGAGGGACTTCGTCTTCTTGAAACTCATGATTGTATTTTTGTCCCCTAATAAAAATGATGGTACTTGCAGCAGAAAGTATTGGCATCTAAGTCAAAAAATTATTTTATTAATGTATGATTTTGTATGTGTCATGCTTAGATTGAGGGAAGAACTTAAAATTTGAATTCCCTTTTCATTTCCTACCTTTTATTGCATACTTTCTCTAACAAAAGAAATGGACAAGTAAAATTATTGAATATTTTCAAAATGATTATTGTTTTTTATTTTTGTGTTGGGTATCCTTATCTCCTAATTTTTATTATCCTTCTACTCATCTTGATGAAATTATTTTTTTATTAAAAAAGAAAATTGAAGCGATTATACATTTATTTATCTTTTAGCAGGTGAAAGATTTTTTGTGTATTTTGTTTTGCATTTGAGTTCTGAACTTTTATATGTGATTAACTCTTCTAAAATATTGTAGAGGGTAAACAAAGAGAAGAAAAAATTCAACATTGATCTCACACTATTTTGTGAATAGCAAGAATGGTAAGAAATTTTTCATACTTTTACTAATTTTGTTTTCTGCTAATATAGATTATTAAGAATTCTTTCTTAATCCTTTCTCTCTTACTAATAAGAACTACTAAGAAGCAAGCAATAAAAAGTAACACATGTTTCAAAAAACATCAAAAAAGGATGTAGAAGCAAAGTTTTTACATATTGTCTAAAATATCCTACAAAAGAAATGTGCAAATTATTTATTTTATTGGTAGAGTAATCCATGATGTTACAAATTCAGATTCTCCAAACCAAATTGGGAGAAAACTTCAGGCACAAATCCAAACAAGTTTTAAAATACCAAAGTCTTCTAGAAAAGCAACAAATTATCTAACATAAATACTCTAAACAACCACATTACTTGTTATATGTTTCATCTATTTTAGAGTGAAAATGCTTACATATTTTATTGTTTATACCAACATAAATTCTGATTTTGTAGGTGATAATTTCCTGTTATTAAGAATATAATTCTCCGAGGATTGGCCTTTATAAGATCAGATTGTTTTAAGGTTGAATGTATGATTATCTTTGCATTACATCACAAGTTCAAGCCCCTTATAAAGGAAAGCTTCTCCTGAAAGAGAGATTATTTGAAGTAGTGACACATCCAATTATCATTTGTCACAGATTCTATGCAGCCTTTCAAATCATTGCAATTTCCAAAAGCAATGTGGATCTAGAAAGTTATGTATTTTAATGTGTGATACTTTTTTTTTAATATACTAGGTTTCAAATTCTATAGTTAATTATATGCATGATTACTTTTAGCAATGCAAAACGCAGCTAGTTTCTCTTGAATCTTAATGGTGGGGTTTCACTTTCTGTAATGGCATTACGCATAAAAGGAATATAATTTTTGTGAACTTAAAACCCCTGAGGCTTTAACAATTGAAGGTTCATAACTTTTTTACTAGTAATGAGCCAATTATTAAGGCTTGGAATTTTAGTTGGTCATGGCCATGGAGGGTATTTGATTATTCCGAGGCAGGAATAGGTGTTCATATGATGAATATATGTGCAAGGACAGATAGCAGATAGAGCAATGATACTGCTAATTTTTGTTTCTCATGGTTTTCTGAATTGTGTTTTTAGTTTGTGTTTTTATGTGTTTACTTGTTCGGTTTTGTTTGTCGCAAGATTGATGGATTTTTTTCCGAAATAAATAAAAAAATAATATTATTTTCTAAAACAAATTAGTCCAATTTTAAATACCACGATACATTTTTTTGTAGTGTTAGGCAAGTTCAATGCACCGCCCACAAACTTCACCTTGACTTCGGCAAATAAAAGCATGGTTGGTAGAGAAACGAGCTCAATACCATTATTTTATTCTTCTTTTTGGTTCTCATGTTGACATTTTTTATCTACAATGTCAATCAATCAATTGTTATCCATTCATTATGATGGTGAAATAGTATATGATGAAGGTTCTATCATTTTTAAGTCTGAGCAACCAATAATTACGTACATGACACCGAAAGTCAACAGTCTAACAACGTTAAAGAATTTGATATTGCGTTCCGTTGAACTGCAACACACGACAAGAGAGAAAAAAGTTTACTACAGATATCCGACCGAAGTAGATGATAATTTGTTTTATAAAAGGTATATTAAAGTTGTCCTTGTTATGTTGTTGTTATGTTTATTAGACCACGGTTCTGAGAAATTTTTCTATTGTTTTGAATTAGGTTTCGATTACGTGACGACGTGGACGTACGTCTTATATGGTTGTGGCACAACCGATGGACAAATGTTCATCTGTTGGAATTATTCGTGTTTTTAGTTGAGTTGGGTGGACGAGGATTATCTGTGAATATGGTTGATGATAGTCCGTTAAGTGGAGCTGTTAGAAGAAATATTAAAAGGATGATAGTTGATCTAAATATGCCAGCTAAAGGTAGCCAAGAGGGGTTAAACGTTGAACTTCCTAATGTTGACATGATACAAGATAATGTTGAAAGTCATGAGGGTTCTACTATCAGGAATTCGAGGATGGATCGCTATGAAGTTAACCCCAATGACGGAGATGATGCTGATGATGAACCAACGAAAATTCCTGACGAGGGTAACGAGGAAGAAGAGATGAACTACTACAGTGATACACAAATCGCTCTGACACAGCATGCCATTTCTCGACCATAAAACCGGCCGGATCACTTCTCCAGGTTGAATCTGGATGCAATGACTTTGAATTGGTCATTTACCCATGGAGGCTTTGAAGAGTATCCAACTAATGAGTTCATGGTTAGACAATTTGAAAACAAGGAGGAAGTCATGTTAGCAGTTAAGAGGTACGGCATCAAGAAGGCTGTGGAATATAAAATACTGGATAGTGACCAGTTGAAGTATGATGTACAGTGTATCCAGTTCGGGCCCAATTTCTCTTGAAACATACGCATAGTGTATCGCTGAAAGCAAGAAAAATGGGAGGTTCGGAGAAACAGTGATCCTCATACTTGTATGCAAACATCGATGGGCCTAGACCATCGTAGGTTAGATTCGAAGGTGATTGCTCAGTACATATTCAACATGGTCAAAGTAGATCCAATAATCAGCATAATTATTCTGCAAGGAGGTGTAGAGAATCACTTCAGTTACAAGGCATCATACAGAAAGGTTTGGCTTGCAAAGAAGAGTCATTGCTAGAATATATGGCGATTGGGAGGAGTCATACAACGAGCTTCCTCGTTGGTTATTCGTTATGCAGATGTACTTACCCGGTAAGATTCAATACATTGTGCTTAGTTATGTATAAAGTCTCCATCTACATATGCTAACTGTTGATAGGTATTTAAGTACTTGGGTGCAACTTGTGACATAGCCTTGGTCTGGTGCGACGAACTTGCCTAAAACTACAAAAAAAACGTATCGTGGTATTTAAAGTTGGAATAATTTGTTTAAGAAATTAATTTTTTTTATTTCGAAAAAGATACAAAGATTGATTGTTTGTTTCTGTGTTTGTATTTTATAGCTTTCTCACTGCCTGTGCATGGGATGGTAGTGAGTGAGCGAAAAATAAACGAGCTTGTTTTGAAATCTACGAATAAAAATTCACTCAAGAATTAGAAATTTTTCCTTGTTTTGGAATAAGTAAAAAGGAATTATTTAAACTCATTTAAAAATTTTAATTCTCACTTTTTTCTCATTTACAAAGTAGACCAAAAAGGGTCTAATTTTAAAATCAATTCTCACATCAATTTAACTTAACATGTCAAATGTAAAAAATATTCTTATTTAAATAAGTAGATGTTTAATAAAATAATTTTGTTAAGGACAAAGTTGTAAAAGAAGAAAATTTAACTCATGTAAGAGTTATTCCAAACTAAAGAATTAGATTATATTCTATTAGTATATTAAAGTCATTCCAAACCATGGAATTGAATTTCAAATAGAAATGAATTCTTTTCTTACATTTAAATACTTTCCAAACAAGCTCAAAAAAAAGTTATTATATGAACTTATGAAATATTAAATTTTATTTTATATTTAATTAAATCGGTTCGATTCTGGTTTGAATCTGGTTAGACTATTAGACTATTAAACCAGTCATTTGATTGGTTTATCGACCGAATCAATTTTTGTAACTTTGATAATATCTAAAATCTCGATTTAACTTTTTTGAAACAATAAATTTTATTAAATCTCTATTACATCAAATATTCTCTCATTTAAATTTTGTTAAGATTTTAGCTGCTTAGCGAGTAACAAACAACTAAAACTAGTTCTCCCCCGACAACTACATAGAATTATCTAGCCATTTTTTTTTCACTTTTGTAATGAACGATTTCAATCTTTATCAATCAAGGTGCTCACTCTTACGCTTGACACAAATCTCACTCTATCTTCTCTCTTCTCTTCATCTGCGTTTAGATTCGAAATTAATAAAAAAGGTACTGTCTCAAACTTTACTGGGCTCGATGTTATTTTACACAATGTAGCATCTTAACGCATCAGAATTCATACACCTTTATGGAATCAATCAAAATTCTCATACTTTGTCCCTTTTTGTGTACAACTTTAAAAAAATATGGAGCCACCGTCAATGCTGTATAGCCAGCTCAAGGTTCATGATTTCTATCAGATTTTGTGTTTCTTGACTATGAATTTTCTTGGGTCACGATCAAAATCTCCCCTTCCTTTTTTTTATGTGTTATTGTTCTATGAATGTGTTAATAGGCTACAGAACTGGTCTTCCTGTTATCGGGTCCTAATGTGATTGAATCAGAGGAATACATTATGAAGTTGGCTAAGCACATAAAGACTATTACATCTGGTTATGATATTGTTCTCCGTTAAGGAACTTTTTCATCCTTTGGTTTCATGGGAAAAAAGATTGAAGCTAATTTGATTGAAATCCAATAGGAAATAATTGTAGTGCCTAAGTTGAATTATACAAAAGTTGTTAGTAGTTCGATAAGTATAATCACGACAATCATCCCCCATGGGTTTGCAGCTAAATTCTTTGTAGTATTTTGTGTGAAATTAAATTCCTTTTTCTTACCTAATACACATGATCTAACTTTGTGTCATTTAAAATGTTTTGCTATAATAACAACCACTTGAAATACGGAACTCTTTTACTTATTGTTTCCCAGAATTACATCTAGTATCAGAGTTTTTACTCATTATAGGCACTGTGGGCTGAGATATTGAACCTATATAATTCTAAGAGTAATGTTGGTTAGTAAAACCAACATAACACTTGCTATGGATGAGAGAGAATTCACATGACAAGGAATCAAAAATTAAACTTGTAAAATATAATGTCGGGAGATGGTTTGTATCTTTGTTGAAAGTTAACATCATCTAGAGTATATGCGACTTTCAGAGTTGGCATCCCGTTAGTTTTCAAATCAAGCTTTGTTAAGGCTAATAGAACATCATCAAAATCTTTTTGTGGCCTAGGGATGGTTGAGGTGTTGAAGGTTATGATTCTATTACTTTTTATTATGATATATTGCTTTTGTCATTTGCATTTTGAGAATTACAATAGGAACATTTGTTTGAAAAATGGTGTAATTGTCGAATTCCATATAATGGCAAAGCTATTTTGTTATAGTTGAACTATTTTTTCCTTATTTCATTTTGTTATGTTATAATTTCAGATACTTGAGAAGGTTAAAGTAGCATATGACCGCCCTATAGTGACAGATGTGCATGACTCTATCCAAGTAAGATATTTTTATTTTAACTAAATTTAGCCTTCAGAAATTATACAAGTATTACAGTAATGTAATTATTTGGCATACCATCCAAGCTTGTCATAATGTTGTCTTTGATTTTGGATCATAATCTACCTTTAACAGATTTATCTTTTCTTTGACAATGTAAAGTAGTCGGCAGAATTGCAGACATCATTCAAATAACAGCATTCTTATGCCGTCAAGTAAATATTCTTTACATTAAATTTTAGTATCAATTGGATGGATATAAACTTAAGTAGATGTGATCACATCAATTCTTTTTTTATGTTTTGCCTCTGATGACAGACAGATCTTCTCGTTGTTGCAGCCAAAACTGGAAAAATTGTCCACATCAAGAAGGGCCAGTTTTGTGCTCCTTCCATGGGTATATTGTCCTGCTATGTTGCAACTTTTAATAATCAACAATTACTTAAACTCGGTAAATATTCTCTGTCTTTTAGTATTCTCATGTTTTATAATGTTCATATAAATAGGTAATGGCAAATTCAGCAGAGAAGGTTCGGTTGGCTGGAAATCCTAATGTTATGGTTTGCGAGAGAGGAACTATGTTTAGATACAGTGAGTTATAACATCTTTAATGAGATCTTCTGTATGCTTTTGGATGATGTTACTCTTTGAAACCGTTCAATATCATGAATTGCTTTCTGTTTTCACATGTTCTAGTTTCATTTTAATCTTGTGTTCTTTTCACCTGTATGATTTAATTTGAATCTATATTTTTCTTTTTAAGTGATCCATAACACATTTCCTCCTATAATCAAAATTTTTAACATGCATTTAAGGTTTAACTTTGCTCAAAGAATGTCAGCACTACAATTGATTGTCCGCTATCATTCTATTTTCAAAACCTAGAATTGAGTAAATTCATTGAATTTTTATATAGATGATTTTATTGTCGATCCACGTAACCTGGAGTAGATGAGAGAAGCCAATTGCCCTATTGTAAGTCAATAGTTGTTTTATTATATGTTTCTCTTTAAGATGAACTATTTGAATCTTTCTATGCTTTCTTATTCAATGGAAGGTTATAATATGTTAGGGAGAAAGGTATCTCCCTTGCTGAACCATTTATTTGATGATAGAATTACACTTCATTAAATAGGATGAATCCATGTGAACACAATCAGCTAGACTAGTACATGTTAATATGGTCAAAGTTGCTTTAAAGACCAACTGTAAGCTTCATCACTTCCCTCTCTATATCTTAAATGAAAGATTATTCCATAATTTCCCAAATTATTTTCTTTGACATAATTACATTACCTAACATGCACAGATGGCGCTCTCCAATCTTTCGTAATTTTTTTTTCCACTTTTTCTATTGATATTTTGTCAATGATACTGGAGTGTTTTGTTCACATCATCCCAAAGGAATAATATTGTTGTATGTTCAATATGCGAATAAACTAAGAAGAAAATCAGACGGAATGCATTTGCCAATTTATGAGAATAAGATTGACTTCATTATTCTTTTTGCCGTAACTCTAGAGAACTACTCATTACATGGCCTTTTGCCATTATTCTAATATTTGGGCCATTGTAAAGTTTCTTGCCACTGCCTCTTTATGCCATTTTCCCTGGAAAACTGAAATATTTATTCAATGTTTATCCCAGGTAGCTAATATAACACACTTACTACAACAGCCTGCTAAAAAGAAGGCAGATTTGTACTTGGACTTTTTCAGTAGTTTGTATTTTGCAACACAACAGTTGTCTCATATATTTCTCTTTTTCTCCGTGCATTCTTACTCCATGCGAAAGTGCTCCTTGTTTAATTTCAATAGTTGTATTATAGAGCAGAGTGCTTTCTTCAAATTCATGATGTCAAAAGTTCATTGGCTTCTATGCATTGTTGATTCATAAGGATCATTGTGTATTGGAGTACACCTGCCTCATGTTATCTATCTTCTTTTCATTTGAACATTGGAGTCACACAAGATCTGTTTCTACTTTGAACCTAACTATCAAACGAGATTTCTTTAGTTCCAGCTTTTAACATTCTGCTTTCAAGTCTAGTTGGATGGCGAAGGTGTTGCAAGTGGAGGTCTTCGAGAATTAATACCTTGCATTGTAAGAACTGCAGTTGCTATAGGGGTGGATGGGATTTTCATGGAGGTATATATATTAGTTTTATTTTTTTAGGGGGATCTTATTGGAATTATTATTGAAAGAAAGAAGTTTAGGGTAAACTTTAAGGCTTATATTTAGTTTGTTCATTAAACAGCTTCTAAATGCTTTCTTGGTTCTTAAGGTACATGATGATCCATTGAGTGCACCTATTGATGGTTCAACACAGTGGGTGAGTTGTTACTTATCAAAATCATTCAAATTTATAGGACATCATTTTGCCAACATTTACATTTTCTGCAATGCTTCTGAATATTAATGAACTATATGCGTTATCTCCTTATTTGATAGCCTTTACGCCACTTGGAGGAGTTACTTGAAGAGCTTATAGCTATTGCTGTAAGTTGTTTCTTAAAAGTCAAATTCTTTGGTGTAGAATGTGAGACAATTTCACATCTGTAGAAATGCACTGGAAGTAGTTGGTGTGTGACAAGTGTCTAAGAAGGGGACAGTTTCTAGCAGTGCACAGTGGAATCATCTAGAGTTTTTCAGGTGATGGGTTAAGTTAATAGTTTGTTAATGTTAGAAAGTTCTGAGTAATTAATGTGGGGGTAACAATGGGCTTATTATAGGTGGGCTTTTTTTTGCGCAAGGTTAGATGAATCTGATTTTTTGGACGGAGTTAAATGGTTTTTACAAAAGTATAATTTGTTTGTTATTTTTTAGACGTTGAGATATAATAGAATTTGTGAACATATGTATATTCAAAGGCTTGAGGTACACACTAAGTGGGTCAAAGAATATCTGACCTAGGTTTTTAGTAGTCTTTTAGTTGAAAAAAAAGTATGTATAAAGTTTTTGTAATGTAATTTATGAGCAGTTTATTAGTTTTATTTTGTATAAACAAAATTTGAGTGTCTAATTTAAATAGTTAGTGGTTAAAACGATTTTAATGAATGAAGTTGTAGTTGATAATGTATCTTCGAATGTGAGTAATTTGGATTTCAAAAATTAGGATTTAGGATTCGGGTTTAGGGCTTATGGTTCAGGGATTAGGATTTTGCATTGTGAGTTAGGGTTAGAGTTAAAGTGAGATTCACAAAGATCATGAATACTAAACTGTATAATATGACACCTGACAACAAAACTAATAACCGTAGACCATAAATTATCATTTGTGAATCGAAAACATATAATCGTAAACCCTAAGTCCTAAAGCATAAACAATAATTTTGTTAAAGATAAACTGTGAATTCTATTCTGCAAACCATGAACCCAATAACCTAAATAATAAACACTAAATTGTAAACTGTAAATCGATATACATAAATCTATAAACCCTAACACATAAATCATAATTTGTAAACCTTAATTCATATAACGTAAAACATAAATCTTATGCGTAAAATCCTAAATCCTAATTTCTAAATTTGTTAACTCTTTTTAGTATTAGTTTAGTATTTAGAATTCGGGATTTAGGATCTAAAATTATGTTGTATCATTTGTTGTACGTGTTGTTCTTTTATGAAAAGTAATTGTGTGGTTTATATTTTAATTTGTGTGACTATTGTAATTGAGTAGTATATTGAGTAATTAACGTAGGTAGTTAAACGTGTGTATTGTTTTATTTTATATAATGAATGTTATATATATTTTTATTTTCGTTTAATATTTTACATATATGGACTAGGCATATTATGTAGCAAAATTGTTTAAGTGTGTGCACTTTCACGTTCCAACTGCAAACCTCAAAGGGTTCTGTCAACTCATATACAGTTATTGTCTAGGGGTCTATCAATCGTA
The DNA here is from genome assembly GCF_003086295.3 of Arachis hypogaea. Classification (NCBI taxonomy): domain Eukaryota; kingdom Viridiplantae; phylum Streptophyta; class Magnoliopsida; order Fabales; family Fabaceae; genus Arachis; species Arachis hypogaea. The sequence goes on from NC_092046.1 coordinate 127,152,701, forward strand.
GCAATGGAAATCCTTCGAAACCAACCAATTGATTTTTTTTTTCCTATTGAAATTTCCAATACATTTCTTTCCTTTTTTCCCACATGTTTTTTTTCTAAATCCTGGTAACCACAAAGCCCACCAAATTTAGCTCTTGCAATTTATAAGAATCATTCCACTTATGCCAAAAAGCCCAATAAAATGAGACCCAACTAGAACTCATACTAATTAAATATCCTTAGTCTAGTTAACACAAGATAATAATGTTTCCATGTCACATGAAGTTAGTAGCTATTTCTGACTCGTGAGGAGAGTATTGCTGTAACTTGTCACATCTGCTCTTTAAGTCACACACTGCTGCACATTGCCAGCTCCACGCCATTTCTATACATGTAGAAGCCACAACATTTTCTACACGGGGGACTTCGTCTTCTTAAAATTCATGATTGTATTTTTATCCCCTAATAAAAATGATGGTACTTGCAGCAGAAAGTATTGGCATCTAAGTCAAAAAAATTATTTTATTAATGTATGATTTTGTAAGCATCATGCTAATACAAAAAATCAATAGATTGTGGGAAGAACTTAAAATTTGAATTCCCTTTTCATTTTCTATTTTTTATTGCATACTTTCTCTAACAAAAGAAATGGACAAGTAAAATTATTGAATATTTTCAAAGTGATTATAGTTTTTTATTTTTGTATTGAGAATCCCTATCTCCTAATTTTTATTATTCTTCTACTCATCTTAATGAAATTATTTTTTTATTAAAAAAATTGAAGCGATTACACATTTATTTATCTTTTAGCAGGTGAAAGATTTTTTGTGTATTTTGTTTTGCATTTGAGTTCTGAACTTTTATATGTGATTAACTCTTCTAACATATTGTAGAGGGAAAAACAAAGGGAAGAAAATATTCAACATTGATCTCACACTATTTTGTGAATAGCAAGAATGGTAAGAAAATTTTCATACTTTTACTGGTTTTGTTTTCTGCTAATATAGATTATTAAGAATCCTTTCTTAATCCTTTCTCTCTTACTAATAAGAACTACTAAGAAGCAAGCAATAAAAAGTAACACATGTTTCTAAAAACATCAAAAGGATGTAGAAGCAAAGTTTTTACATATTGTCTAAAATATCCTACAAAAGAAATGTGCAAATTATTTATTTTATTGGTAGAGTAATCCATGATGTTACAAATTCAGATTCTCCAAACCAAAGTGTGAGAAAACTTCAGGCATAAATCCAAACAAGTTTCAAATTACCAAAGTCTTCTAACAAAGCAAAATATTATCTAACATAAATACTCTAAACAACCATATTACTTGTTATATGTTTTATCTATTTTAGAGTGAAAATGCTTACATATTTTATTGTTTATACTAACATAAATTCTGATTTTGTAGGTGATGATTTCCTCTTATTAAGAATATAATTCTCCGAAGATTGTCCTTTATAAGATCAGATTGTTTTAAGGTTGAATGTATGATTATCTTTGCACCACATCACAAGTTCAAGCCGCTTATAAAGGAAAGCTTCTCCTGAAAGAGAGATTATTTGAAGTAGTGACACATCCAATTATCATTTGTCACAGATTCTATGTAGCCTTTCAAATCATTGCAATTTCTAAAAGCAATGTGGATCTAGAAAGTTATATATTTTAATGTGTGATATTTTTTTTATATACTAGGTTTCAAATTCTATAGTTAATTATATGAATGATTACTTTTAGCAATGTAAAACGCAGCTAGTTTCTCTTGAATCTTAATGGTGGGGTTTCACTTTATGTAATGGAATTACGCATAAAAGGAATATAACATTTGTGAACTTAAAACCCCTGAGGCTTTAACAATTGAAGGTTCATAACTTTTTTACTAGTAATGAGCCAATTATTGAGGCTTGGAATTTTAGTTGGTCATGGCCAGGGAGGGTATTTGATTATTTCGAGGCAGGAATAAGTGTTCATATGATGAATATATGTGCAAGGACAGATAGCAGATAGAGCGATGATGATGCTAATTTTTATTTCTCATAGTTCTCTGAATTGTGTTTTTATGTGTTTACTTGTTTTGTTTTGTTTGTCGCAAGATTGATGTATTTTTTTCCGAAATAAATAAAAAATAATATTATTTTCTAAAACAAATTAGTCCAATTTTAAATACCACGATACATTTTTTTTGTAGTGTTAGGCAAGTTCAACACACCCCCGACAAACTTCACCTTGACTTTGGCAAATAAAAGCATGGTTGGTGGAGAACCGAGCTCAATACCATTATTTTATTCTTCTCTTTGGTTCTCGTGATGACATTTTTTATCAATAATATCAATCAATCAATTGTTATCCATTCATTATGATGGTGAAATAGTATATGATGAAGGTTCTATCATTTTTAAGTCTGAGCAACCAATAATTATATACATGACACCGAAAGTCAAGAGTCTAACAACGTTGAAGAATTTGATATTGCGTTCCGTTGGACAGCAACACACGACAAGAGAGAAAAAAGTTTACTACAGATATACGACCGAAGTCGATGACAATTTGTTTTATAAAAGGTATATTAAAGTTGTCGTTGTTATGTTGTTGTTATGTTTATTAGACCATGGTTCTGAGAAATTTTTCTGCTATTTTGAATTAGGTATCGATTACGTGACAACGTGGACGTGCGTCTTATAAGGTCATGGCACAACCGATGGGCAAATGTTCATCTGTTGGAATTATTCGTGTTTTTAGTTGAGTTGGGTGGACGAGGATTATCTGTGAATATGGTTGATGATAGTCCATTAAGTGGAGCTGTTAGAAGAAATATTAAAAGGATGATAGTTGATCTAAATATGCCAGCTAAAGGTAGTCAAGAGGGGTTAAACGTTGAACTTTCTAATGCTGACATGATGCAAGATAATGTTGAAAGTCATGAGGGTTCTACTATCAGGAATTCGATGATGGATCGCTATGAAGTTAACCCCGATGACAGAGACGATGCTAATGATGAACCAATGAAAATTCCTGACGAGGGTAACGAGAAAGAATAGATGAACTACTACGGTGATACACAAATCGCTCTGACACAGCTTGCCATTTCTCGACCATATGACCGGCCGGCTCACTTCTCCATGTTGAACCTGGATGCAATGACTTCGAATTGGTCATTTACCCATGGAGGCTCCGAAGAGTATCCAACTAATGAGTTCGAGGTTAGACAAAAATTTGAAAACAAGGAGGAAGTCATGTTGGCAGTTAAGACGTACGGCATCAAGAGGGCTGTAGAATATAAAATACTGGAGAGTGACCAGTTGAAGTATGATGTAAAGTGTATCCGGTTCGGGCCCAATTGCTCTTGGAACATACGCATAACGTATCGCTGAATGCAAGAAAAATGAGAGATTCAGAGAAACAGTGGTCCTCATACTTGTATGCAAAGATCGATGGGTCTAGACCATCGTAGGTTAGATTCGAAGGGGATTGCTCAGTACATATTCAACATGGTCAAAGCAGATCCAACAATTAGCATAATTGTTCTGTAAGGAGGTGTAGAGAATCACTTCGGTTACAAGGCATCGTACAGAAAGGTTTGGCTTGCAAAGAAGAGCCATTGCTAGAATATATGGCGATTGGGAGGAGTCATACAACGAGCTTTCTCGTTGGTTATTCGTTATGCAGATGTACTTACCCGGTAAGATTCAATACATTGTGCTTAGTTATGTATAAAGTATCCATCTACATATGCTAACTGTTGATGGGTATTTAGGTTCTTGGGTGCAACTTGTGACACAGCCTTGGCCTGGTGTGGCGAACTTGCCTAAGACTACAAAAATAATATATCGTGATATTTAAAGTTGGAATAATTTGTTTAAGGAAATAATATATTTTTTTTTCGGAAAAAATACCAAGATTGATTTTTTGTTTTTGTGTTTGTATTTTGTAGCCTTTTTCCATTGCTTGTTCATGGGATTGTAGTGAGTGAGCGAAGTATAAACGAGCTTGTTTGGAAATCTACGTATAAAAATTCACTCAAGAATTAGAATTTTTTTCCTTGTTTTGGAATAAGTAAAAAGGAATTATTTAAACTCATTTAAGAATTTTAATTCTCACTTTTTTCTCTTTTACAAAGCAGACCAAAAAGGGTCTAATTTTAAAATTAATTCTCACATCAATTTAACTTAACATGTCAAATATAAAAAATATTCTTATTTAAATAAGTAGATGTTTAATAAAATAATTTTGTTAAGGACAAAGTTGTAAAAGAAGAAAATTTAACTCATGTAAGAGTTATTCCAAACTAAAGAATTATATTCTATTCTATTAGTATATTAAAGTTATTCCAAACCATGGAATTAAATTTCAAATAGAAATGAATTCTTTTCTTATATTTAAATACTTTCCAAACAAGCTCGAAAAAAAAGTTATTATATGAACTTATGAAATATTAAATTTTATTTTATATTTAATTAAATTGGTTCGATTCTGGTTTGAATCTGGTTAGATTATTAGACTATTAAACCAGTCATTTGATTGGTTTATTGACCGGATCAATTTTTGTAACTTTGATAATATCTAAAATCTTGATTTAACTTTTTTGATACAATAAATTTTATTAAATCTCTATTACATCAAATAATCTCTCATTTAAATTTTGTTAAGATTTTAGCTGCTTAGCGAGTAACAAACAACTGAAACTAGATCTCCCCCGACAACTACATAGAATTATCTAGCCATTTCTTTTTCATTTTTTGTAGTGAACGATTTCATTCTTCATCAATCAAGGTGCTCACTCTTACGCTTGACACAGATCTCACTCTATCTTCTCTCTTCTCTTTATCTGCGTTTAGATTCGGAATTAATAAAAAAAGGTAGTGTCTCAAACTTTACTGAGCTCGATGTTATTTTACATAATGTAACATCTTAACGCATCAGAATTTATACACCTTTACTGAATCCATCAAAATTCTCACACTTTGTCCCTTTTTGTGTACAACTTTGGAAGAAAAAAAAAAGATGGAGCCACTGTCAATGCTATATAGCCAGCTCAAGGTTCATGATTTCTATCAGATTTTGTGTTTCTTGACTATGAATTTTCTTGGGTCACGATCAAAATATCCCCTTCCCTTTTTTTTGATGTGTTGTGGTTCTGTGAATGTGTTAATAGGCTACAGAACTGGTCTTCTGATGACAAGTCATCTTAGCCTAGTTTCACTAGTTTTTTTCTTTTTGTTTTCAATTGATTTTATGCACTTCTTGAGCTATAAGCAAGCCAATTGGGTAGAATTTCATGTTTCCTTTGATTCAATCAACCATGGATGAATTAATGCAATTTCATGAGATTTTATGCTATAATTGTCATATATTATGAAAGAATAACAAACTCATGATTTTGAGCATAGCTTTGATGTGTTTGGTTGATTGATGATAGGTGAAAAGAGCTTTGAAGAAGGTTGAAGAAAGAAGAAAGGGCAAGGAGCAAGAGAGAACAAAAAGCTTGAGCAAAAGCTTGCCTCAAACTTTAGCTCAAACTTTTGGAAGAGTTAAATTCACCCTGGATGGAGCAAAAGCTTGCGCCAACGTTTGCCTCAAGCTTTTTGGCAAACGTTGGCGCCACACACCAACACCCTGGAGGAGAAAAGCTTGCGCCAACGTTTGCCTCAAGCTTTTTGGCAAACATTGGCGCCACAAGGCATTCAAGAAAGCTCAACGTTTGGCTAAAAGTTTGACCTCAAACTTTAGCCCAAACGTTGGTAGCAGCAAAAGGAGGCAGCTGATATGAAAAGCTTGAGCCAAAGTTTGCCTCAAACTTTGACTCAAGCTTTTATGATTCATGACCCGGTTCACAATGGGTTTCTCTCCAACTCCAAGAGCAATCAACAGAGGCTTTTATCAACCCAATTCCATCAAGAGCAAAGGCCCAATTCAAGGCTTGAAGACCATTTAAAGAAAGTGTATAAATAGCTTAGGATTTAAGTTTTCGGGGAGCTTTTCTTTTAGAATTCTTAGAACACTTAGAGAGAGAGCTCACCTTTACATTTTAGTTGTTGTTTTTAGAATTCAAGAGAATTAGGAAGGAGAATTGATCTCTCTTCTTCCTTGTTCTTGCTCAGCACTTTTTACTTTTCTTGCTTTGGATCTTGGGTGGAGAATTGAAGAACTTCTGTTTCAATCTCACCTTGAGATCTTGTTTAATTTTCTGCATAATTGAATTTCCATTTCTGTTAATTGCTTCTTCTTCTACTATTTCTGCAATTTACTTTTCTTCATTTCCTTTGCAATTGTTCTTGCTGGATCTAGGAAGGCAGTGAGATCTAGACTTGGCTATCTAGTCTCTTGAGTCCTGAGATCTACAGCTTTCAATTTCAATTTCCTTGTTTCGTTGCTACACCAAGCTTATTTTCATTTTCATTCAAGATCCGGTTTAATTGAGTCCATCTGTTACATTTCTGTTTGTTGAATTTTACTTTCTCTTGTTTAATTTCTGCAAATCCAATTCCCAATTCCCTTTACGATTCAAGTTATTTAAATTTCTTGCATCTTAAGATTCTGCAATTTACATTTCTTGCAATCTAAGTTTCTGCAATTTAATTTCTTGTTCTTTAAGATTCAGCACTTTTACTTTCTGCCCTCTTTAATTTCTTGTCAATTGTCCCTCTCCCTTTTAAATTTCATGCAATTTAGTTTTTGCAAATTATAAACCACTCAACCAATACTTGATTCGCTTGACTAAATCAACCACTAAACTAAAATTGCTCAATCCTTCAATCCCTGTGGGATCGACCTCACTCCCATGAGTTTTATTACTTGATGCGACCCGGTACACTTGCCGGTGAGTTTTGGGTGTTGGAATTTCATTTTCCAAAAATATCCATCAAGTTTTTGGCGCCGTTGCCGGGGATTGAAATAGATTGACAATGATCAAGTGAAGTGGAGATCTAGATCTAGCATTTTTATTTTCTGTTTCTCTAACTTTGGACTAACCCACTAACTGTTTGAATTTTTGCTTGAGCTAACTACAATTTCATCACGGATTGAAGTATTGCTATCCTTCTGGTTTTGTATGATTTTTATGTCTTGTTTGCATGTCAGGGACAAGGAAAGCTATACCAACCTTTTGTGAACAAGACGAAAGAACCCTCAGGAGATTAAGAAGAGCTGAAAGAGGGAAAAACATTGTTGGAGAAGAGGATTCGGAAGAAGAAGAGTTCCAAGATATGGAGGAACATACAACAATTCCAACTAATCCACAAGGAGGAGCAGCTAATAACAACAACAATCCACCACAGAGAAGAGTTCTGGCTTCCTACACATTTGCAAATCCTAGACATTGTGGGAGTAGCATTCATACACCAAATGTTAATGCAAATAACTTTGAACTAAAGCCACAACTCATCACATTAGTTCAAAACAATTGCTCTTATGGAGGAGGACCACTTGAAGATCCAAATCAACACTTGTCCACTTTCTTGAGGATTTGTGACACTGTTAAAACCAATGGAGTGCATCCTGACAGCTATAAGCTACTGCTATTTCCATTCTCTCTCAGAGACGAAGCCACCCAATGGTTGGAATCTTTCCCAAGAGACAGCATTGACAATTGGGATGATCTAGTGAGCAAATTCCTTGCCAAATTTTACCCACCTCAAAGGGTTATCAGATTGAAGACTGAAGTACAAACATTCACCCAATTGGAGGTTGAACCATTATATGAGGCATGGGAAAGATACAAGGCTCTGATCAGGAGGTGTCCCCCTGGAATGTTCAATGAGTGGGATAGATTGCAGAATTTCTATGAAGGCTTGACATTGAAATCTCAAGAGGCCTTGGATCATTCAGCTGGAGGCTCTTTGCAACTCATGAAAACTGCAGAAGAAGCTCAAAATCTCATTGATATGGTAGCTAACAACCAGTATTTCTTCGCTCACCAAAGGCAACGCCAACCATCACAAAGGAAGGGAGTGATGGAGTTGGAAGGAGTGGACTCAATCCTAGCTCAAAATAAATTGATGCAGCAGCAGATTCAACAACAATTTGAGCAAATGGCCAAGAGGATTGATAGCCTCCAAGTTGCAGCAGTAAGCACCAATCAACCATCAACCACATGGGGAACAAATGAAGAAACTCAAGAGGAGCAACAGTAGGAGCAAGTCCAATACATGCACAACCAAAATTCTGGGTCAAATGAAGTCTATGGTGATACTTACAACCCTTCATGAAAGAACCATCCAAACCTGAGGTGGGGAGATAACCATAACCAAAACCAACAACCATGGCAAAAAAATTCAAATAAAAACACCTCAAGAAACAACCAAAACAACAATCAGCAGCAAACCACCCAAAACCCTTACAGAAAACCCCAAAACAACCACCCCAACCCCAACCATTATCCATCCAATAACCAACCCACAAACCAAAACACTTACCACCAACCCTCAACACCCTATAACCAGCCAATTTCACATGACTCTCAGAGAATCACTAACCTGGAAACCTTGATAGACAAAATGTGGAAACACCAAGAAATGACAACCAAAAATCAAGAAGCCTCCATAAAGAATATGGAGAGGCAAATTGGCCAGCTCTCTAAACACCTGGCAACAGAGAGACCATCAAGTTCCCTGCCAAGTGACATAATTCCAAATCCTAAGGAAGAATGCAAGGCAATACAGTTAAGAAGTGGGAGAACATTGATGAGCAACAATGACACTACTAGGAAGCAAGCAGAGAACAGCAAAAGGCCAATAGAGGGGGAAAAGCCAACACACGTAGAGGAAGCCAATGGTGATGATGCAATGGCAAGCAAGCAAACTAAAGAAAAGGAGGAACAATCAAAAATTCCAAAAAAAGGGAATGAAGCAATTGAAGAGCCAACCAAGAATCAAAAGCAACAAGCAGAGAAGAACTTTGTACCTCCACTACCATATCCCTAGAGATTCAACAAGGAGGCAAAAGATCAACACTTTCATAAGTTCCTTGAGACTTTCAAGAAGTTAGAGATAAATATTCCCTTAGCTGAGGCACTGGAGCAAATGCCCCTATATGCCAAGTTCATGAAGGAGCTAATCAACAAGAAGAGAAGTTGGCAAGAAAAGGAAACTATCATGCTCACTGAAGAATGCAGAGTATTGATTCAAAAGGGACTTCCCCCTAAACGTGAAGACCCTGGGAGTTTCTTTCTACCCTGTGCCATTGGTAACATGACCATCAGCAAGGCGCTGTGTGACCTAGGGGCTAGTATCAATCTGATGCCCTCCTCTCTAGTGAAAAAGCTGCGCATGAAAGAAGTGAAACCAGTACAGATGTCTTTAGAATTGGTGGACAAATCAGTAGTGTACCCAAGGGGTATAGTTGAGAACTTTCTAGTCAAAGTAGACATATTCATTTTCCCTGCTGATTTTGTGATCTTGGAATCTGATGAGGATGATGGTGACTCTATTATACTGGGAAGGCCATTCTTGGCCACTGCTAGGGCCATCGTAGACGTAGAAAAAGGAGAGTTAACCCTTAGGCTACATGATGAAAGTGTCACACTAAGTGTCTCTCCAGAAATAAAGTTCATCAATGAAAAAAAAGATAGCATGGAAACTGACAAGATAGAACTGCAGAGGAAGGAAGAAATTGACAAGATGATCAGCAGTTACCTCCCAAAGCAAGAAGTAGATAATGCAGCATGGGAAGAAGAAAAAGAACTCGTACAGAGCAATGAAGAGATTCATGAAAGCACTGATGTGTTAGTTATCAAGAAGAAGAATCCCAAAATGAAGCCCACTTGCAAGTAGAAAGGATCAATAAGAAGAAGAAAGAAGAATGAAAATAGAATAAAAAAGGGTTGGAAGAACAAAAAAATTCCAACAGAAGGGCTCTCCAAAGGTGACAAAGTGCAGTTAGTCTATCAACAACTGGGAGCAAGCCAACAGATTGATGATTACTATACTGTGAGCAAAATACTCTCACTAGAACATGCTGAGATAGAACACCAAGGAACAAAGAAGAAGCTCACAATCAGAGGGGACAAGTTGAGGCACTATAACCATCAACCACCATGAAAGAAAGCCCTAATGTCAAGCTAGTTACATTAAAAGAGCGCTTGTTGGGAGGCAACCCAACCAGAGGTAGTTTTCTTTTCATAGCCTTTTCAATAAAAATGTTGAATATTTGGTATGCATTGCAAGGAGCTAAGTTTGGTGTTACACACCAAAACAATTTAAAGGAGAATAAAGGATTATAAGTTTGGTGTTCCACCAAAACATCATTTAAAAACACATTCTCACTTCTTGCACAATACTAGCTCCAAGCAATCAAACAGATTATTCAATTACTTAATTACTCTCTAGTTTTAACTTCATAACCTTTAGCAAGAACACAAGATTTTACATGTAGTTAACCTGTGTATCAGAGGAAGTGGCAAGGAATTAAGTTTGGTGTTCCCATACACCAAATTAAATCCAAAAGCCACCCTCTATTCATATGTACTAATCAGTAACCTAAGGGCTTGAGAAGCAAGCAACTTTTGAGAATTGTGCAGGGAACTAACCATCAATTGAAGACATTATGCATCATAACTCAAAAGGGGCACAACAGAAGGAAGGACAAAGGAACTGCAAACCAATAGGTTGTATCTATACTTAACTCTTGCTGTTGAGAAATGCTTTGACTTATGTCTTGCTAAAGTGTTCATCTAGTACAAGTAAAATCACTCTTTGCAATAAGTAAGCTAGTCTAAGTGTGTGCTTGTGTGTTTACTTTCACTTAACTAAAAGCATATTTTGTCCCCTGCATCTCTAATTCAATAAAAGAAATGTTTGGAATGTGAAGTGAGTTAGTTCTTTGTTAGACAGAAGTACAATAATAGTGAGTGGTGGTATGAATGTATGATTGTATGATATCTCACTTTTAGTGAATAAGAGAACTAGGTTGTCCCCTTTTAAGTAGAAAGTAGTTCACTGTCTATGAATCTCAATAAAATAAAAGTCCTTGGTTAAAAAGAAAAACAAAAAGAAAAAAGAAATAAAGCTAGACACCAATAGCTTAAACCTTAGAATATATGCCTGTGGTGTCTTTGTACTAGGATCTGCTTGGATTATTAAGTTCTTTGGAGTGCATCAACACTTGGTGACTTGGGTTAACTAACCCGGGATCATCAACTGAAAATCCACTATCAAGAGCAACCTAACTACAAAGCATTTAGTAACCCAAAGAGGTGCTGGGCATCAATGTTCTAAGAAGGAATGTAAGCCAAGTGTCTATAGTGAATAATGTGTCAAGCATAAAGAAAGAAAAGAGCTTGTTACACATGACACTGAACTAAAGCTTATGAAGAAAAATAATAGTCAAGGACAAAGGAATAATGAGAGGTCATAGCAGTGTGTTGCTTGATGCTTGAGGGAGACTTTCTAGGCCTAAAAGTCAATAAGAAGTGAGTGTTTACATATCTACATAAACCCCATGAGCTACCAATAATACTCTGCTAGCATGAACACCATCTTCCATTCCATTCTTTCTTCTCAATAATTCCTTTCTTGCTTGGGGACAAGCAAGTTTTAAGTTTGGTGTTGTGATGACAAGTCATCTTAGCCTAGTTTCACTAGTCTTTTTCTTTTTGTTTTCAATTGATTTTATGCACTTCTTGAGCTATAAGCAAGCCAATTGGGTAGAATTTCATGTTTCCTTTGATTCAATCAACCATGGATGAATTAATGCAATTTCAAGAGATTTTATGCTATAATTGTCATATATTATGAAAGAATAACAAACTCATGATTTTGAGCATAGCTTTGATGTGTTTGGTTGATTGATGATAGGTGAAAAGATCTTTGAAGAAGGTTGAAGAAAGAAGAAAGGGCAAGGAGCAAGAGAGAACAAAAAGTTTGAGCAAAAGCTTGCCTCAAACTTTAGCTCAAACTTTTGGAAGAGTTGAATTCACCCTGGATGGAGCAAAAGCTTGCGCCAATGTTTGCCTCAAGCTTTTTGGCAAACGTTGGCGCCACACACCAACACCCTGGAGGAGAAAAGCTTGCGCCAACGTTTGCCTCAAGCTTTTTGGCAAACGTTGGCGCCACAAGGCATTCAAGAAAGCTCAACGTTTGGCTAAAAGTTTGACCTCAAACTTTAGCCCAAACGTTGGTAGCAGCAAAAGGGGGCAGCTGATATGAAAAGCAAGAGCCAAAGTTTGCCTCAAACTTTGACTCAAGCTTTTATGATTCATGACCCGGTTCACAATGGGTTTCTCTCCAACTCCAAGAGCAATCAACAGAGGCTTTTATCAACCCAATTCCATCAAGAGCAAAGGCCCAATTCAAGGCTTGAAGACCATTTGAAGAAAGTGTATAAATAGCTTAGGATTTAAGTTTTCGGGGAGCTTTTCTTTTAGAATTCTTAGAACACTTAGAGAGAGAGCTCACCTTTACATTTTAGTTGTTGTTTTTAGAATTCAAGAGAATTAGGAAGGAGAATTGATCTCTCTTCTTCCTTGTTCTTGCTCAGCACTCTTTACTTTTCTTGCTTTGGATCTTGGGTGGAGAATTGAAGAACTTCTGTTTCAATCTCACCTTGAGATCTTGTTTAATTTTCTGCATAATTGAATTTCCATTTCTGTTAATTGCTTCTTCTTCTACTATTTCTGCAATTTACTTTTCTTCATTTCCTTTGCAATTGTTCTTGCTGGATCTAGGAAGGCAGTGAGATCTAGACTTGGCTATCTAGTCTCTTGAGTCCTGAGATCTACAGCTTTCAATTTCAATTTCCTTGTTTCGTTGCTACACCAAGCTTATTTTCATTTTCATTCAAGATCCGGTTTAATTGAGTCCATCTGTTACATTTCTGTTTGTTGAATTTTACTTTCTCTTGTTTAATTTCTGCAAATCTAATTCCCAATTCCCTTTACGATTCAAGTTATTTAAATTTCTTGCATCTTAAGATTCTGCAATTTACATTTCTTGCAATCTAAGTTTCTGCAATTTAATTTCTTGTTCTTTAAGATTCGGCACTTTTACTTTCTGCCCTCTTTAATTTCTTGTCAATTGTCCCTCTCCCTTTTAAATTTCATGCAATTTAGTTTCTGTAAATTACAAACCACTCAACCAATACTTGATTCGCTTGACTAAATCAACCACTAAACTAAAATTGCTCAATCCTTCAATCCCTGTGGGATCGACCTCACTCCCGTGAGTTTTATTACTTGATGCGTCCCGGTACACTTGCCGGTGAGTTTTGGGTGTTGGAATTTCGTTTTCCAAAAATATCCATCAAGTTTTATTAGCGGGTCCTAATGTGATTAAATCAGAGGAACATATTATGAAGATGGCTAAGTACATAAAGACTATTACATCTAGATATGATATTGTTCTCCATTAAGGAACTTTTTGTTCCTTTGGTTTCATGGGAAAAAATATCGAAGCTAATTTGATTGAAATCCAATAGGGAATAATTGTAGTGCCTAAGTTGAATTATACAAAAATTGTTAGTAGTTCGATAAGTATAATCATGACAATCATCCCCCATGGGTTTGCAGCAAAATTCTTTGTAGTATTTTGTGTGAAATTAAATTCCTTTTTCTTACCTAATACACATTATCTAACTTTGTGTCATTCAAAATATTTTGCTATAATAACAACCACTTGAAATACGGAACTCTTTTACTTATTGTTTCCCAGAATTGCATCTAGTATAAGAGTTTTTACTCATTATAGGCATTGTGGGCTGAGATATTGAACCTATATAATTCTAAGAGTAATGTTGGTTAGTAAAACCAACATAACACTTGCTATGGATGAGAGAGAATTCACATGACAAGGAATCAAAAATTAAACTTGTAAAATATAATGTCGGGAGATGGTTTGTATCTTTGTTGAAAGTTAACATCATCTAGAGTATGTGCGACTTTCAGAGTTGGCATCCCATTAGTTTTCAAATCAAGCTTTGTTAAGGCTAATAGAACATCATCAAAATCTTTTTGTGGCCTAGAGATGGTTGAGGTGTTGAAGGTTATGATTCTATTACTTTTTATTATGATATATTGCTTTTGTTGTTTGCATTTTGAGAATTACAGTAGGAACACTTGTTTGAAAAATGGTGTAATTGTCGAATTCCATATAATGGCAAAGCTATTTTGTTATAGTTGAACTATTTTTTCTTTATTTAATTTTGTTATGTTATAATTTCAGATACTTGAGAAGGTTAAAGTAGCATATGACCTCCCCATAGTGGCAGATGTGCATGAGTCTATCCAAGTAAGATGTTTTAATTTTAACTAAATTTAGCCTTCAAAAATTATACAAGTATTACAATAATGTAATTATTTGGCACACCATCCAAGCTTGTCATAATGTTGTCTTCGATTTTGGATCCTAATCTACCTTTAACAGATTTATCTTTTCTTTGACAGTGTGAAGTAGTCGGCAGAATTGCAGACATCATTCAAATAACAGCATTCTTATGCCATCAAGTAAATATTCTTTACATCAAGTTTTAGTGTCAATTGGATGGATATAAAATTAAGTAGATGTGATCACGTCAATTCTTTTTTTGTGTTTTTCCTCTGATGACAGACAGATCTTCTCGTTGTTGTAGCCAAAATTGAAAAAATTGTCCACATCAAGAAGGGCCAGTTTTGTGCTCCTTCCGTGGGTATATTATCCTGCTATGTTGCAAGTTTTAATAATCAACAATTACTTAAGCTCGGTAAATATTCTCTGTCTTTTAGTATTCTCATGTTTTATAATGTTCATATGAATAGGTCATGACAAATTTAGCAGAGAAGGTTCAGTTGGCTGGAAATCCTAATGTTATGGTTTGTGAGAGAGGAACTATGTTTGGATACAGTGAGTTATAACATCTTTTATGAGGTCTTCTGTATGCTTTTGAATGATGTTACTCTTTGAAACCGTTCAGTATCATGAATTGCTTTCTGTTTCCACATGTTCTAGTTTCTTTTTAATCTTGTGTTCTTTTCACCTGTATGATTTAATTTGAATCTATATTTTTTCTTTTTAAGTGATCTGTAGCACATTCCCTCCTATAATCAAAATTTTTAACATGCATTTAAGGTTTAACTTTGCTCAAAGAATGTCAGCACTACAGTTGATTGTCCACTATCATTCTATTTTCAAAACCCAGAATTGATTAAATTCGTTGCCTTTTTATATAGATGATTTGATTTTTGATCCACGTAACCTGGAGTGGATGAGAGAAGCTAATTTGCCCTATTGTAAGTCAATATTTGTTTTATTATATATTTCTCTTTAAGATGAACTATTTGAATCTTTCTATGCTTTCTTATTCAATGGAAGGTTATAATATGTTAGGGAGAAAGGTATCTCCCTTCCTGAACCATTTATTTGATGATATAATTACGATTCATTAAATAGGATGAATCTATGTGAACACAATCAGCCAGACTAGTACATGTTAATATGGTCAAAGTTGCTTTAATGACCAACTCTAAGCTGCATTACTTCCCTTTCTATATCTTAAAAGAAAGATTATTCCATAATTTCCCAAATTGTTTTCATTGACATAATTACATTACCTAACATGCACAGATGGCGCTCTCCAATCTTTTGTAATTTTTTTTTCAGTTTTTCTGTTGATATTTTGTCAATGATACTGGAGTGTTTTGTTCACATCATCCCCAAGGAATAATATTGTTGTATGTTCAATATGCGAATAAACTAAGAAGAAAATTAGATGGAAGGCATTTGCCAATTTATGAGAATAGATTGACTTCATTATTCCTTTTGCCGTAACTCTAGAGAACTACTCATTACTGGGCCTTTTGCCATTATTCTAATATTTGTGTCATGGTAAAGTTTCTTGCACTGCTTCTTTATGCCATTTTCATTGGAAAACTCAATTATTTACTCAATGTTTATCCCAGGTAGCTGATATAACACACTTACTACAACAGCTTGCTGGAAAGAAGGCAGGTTTATACTTGGACTTTTCAGTAGTTTGTATTTTGCAACACAACAGTTGTCTCATATAATTCTCTTTTTCTCTGTAACTTTTTACTCCTTTTTCCCAGTATTTAACTATTCCATGTTATGTAAATGCATTCTCTTTTTCTCCGTGCATTCTTACTCCGTGCGAAAGTGCTCCTTGTTTAATTTCAATAAGTGTATTATAGAGCAGAGTGCTCTCTTCAGATTCATGATGTCAAAAGTTCATTGGCTTCTATGCATTGTTGATTCATAAGGATCATTGTGTATTGGAGTACACCTGCCTCATGTTATCTTTCTTTTTTTTTCATTTGAACACTGGAGTCACACAAGATCTGTTTCTACTTTGAACCTAACTATCATACGAGATTTCTTTAGCTCCAACTTTTAACATTCTGCTTTCATGTCTAGTTGGATGGCGGAGGTGTTGTAAGTGGAGGTCTTCGAGAATTAATACCTTGCATTGTAAGAACTGCAGTTGCTATAGGGGTGGATGGGATTTTCATGGAGGTATATATATTAGTTTTATTTTTTTAGGGGGATCTTATTGGAATTATTATTAAAAGAAAGAAGTTTAGGGTAAACTTTAAGGCTTATATTTAGTTTGTTCATCAAACAGCTTTTAAATGCTTTCTTGGTTCTTAAGGTACATGATGATCCATTGAGTGCACCTATTGATGGTCCAACACAGTGGGTGAGTTGTTACTTATCAAAATCGTTCAAATTTATAGGACATCATTTTGCCAACATTTACTTTTTCTTTGATGCTTCTGAATATTAATGAACTATATGCATTATCTCCTTATTTGATATCCTTTACGCCACTTGGAGGAGTTGCTTGAAGATCTTGTAACTATTGCTGTAAGTTGTTTCTTGAAAGGCAAATTTTTTGGTGTAGAATGTGAGACAATTTCACACCTGTAG
Organism: Arachis hypogaea; assembly: GCF_003086295.3. Taxonomy (NCBI): domain Eukaryota; kingdom Viridiplantae; phylum Streptophyta; class Magnoliopsida; order Fabales; family Fabaceae; genus Arachis; species Arachis hypogaea. The sequence goes on from NC_092046.1 coordinate 127,169,526, forward strand.
AAATGCGTTGGAAGTAGTTGGTGTGTGACAAGTGTCTAAGAAGGGGACAATTTCTGGCAGTGCACAGTGGAATCATCTAGAGTTTTTCAGGTGATGGGTTAAGATAATAGTTTGTTAACGTTAGAAATTTCTGAGTAATTAATGTAGGGTATCAATGGGCTTATCATAGGTGGGCTTTTTTTTGCGCAAGGTTAGATGAATCTGATTTTTTGGACGGAGTTAAATGATTTTTACAAAAGTATAATTAGTTTGTTATTTTTTAGACGTTGAGATATAAGAGGATTTGTGATCATATGTATATTCAAAGGCTTGAGGAACACACTAAGTGGGTCAAAGAATATCTGACCTATGTTTTTAGTAGTTTTTTAGTTGAAAAAAAGATATGTATAAAGTTTTTGTAATGTAATTTATGAGTAGTTTATTAGTTTTATTTTGTATAAACATACTTTGAGGGTTTAATTTAAATAATTAGTGGTGAAAACGAATTTAATGAATGAATTTGTAGTTGATCATGTATCTCTGAATGTGAGTAATTTGGATTTCCAAAAATAAGATTTAGGATTCAGTTTTAGGGATTAGGATTTCGGATTGTGAGTTAAGGTTTGAGTTTAAGTGATTCACAAAGATCATGAATAGTAAACTGTAAAATATGACACCTGAAAACGAAACTAATAACCGTAGACCATATATTATCATTTGTGAATCAAAAAGATATAATCATAAACTCTAAGTCCGTAAGCATAAACAATAATTTTGTTAAAGATAAACTGTGAACTCTCTTTCTGCAAACCATGAACCCAATGACCTAAATAATAAACACTAAATTGTAAACTATCAATCGATATACCTAAATCCGTAAACCGTAACACATATATCATAATCTGTAAACCTTAATTCATATATCGTAAAACATAAATCTTATGCATAAAATCCTAATTTCTAAATTTGTTAACTCTTTTTGGTATTAGTTTAGTATTTAGAATTCGGGATTAAGGATCTAAAATTATGTTGTATCATTTGTTGTGCCTGTTGTTCTCTTATGAAAAGTAATTATGTTGTTTATATTTTGATTTGTGTGGCTATTGTAATTGAGTAGTATAATGAGTAATTAACGTAGGTAATTAAACGTGTGTATTGTTTTATTTTGTATAGTGAATGTTATATATATTTTTATTTTCCTTTAATATTTTATATATATGGACCAGTCATATTATGTAGCAAAATTATTTAGGTGTGTGCACTTCCACGTTCCAACTGCGAACCTCAAATCATTCCACCTATGACAAAAAGGCCAATAAAACGAGACCCAACTAGAACTCATACTAATTATCTATCCGCAGTTTGCTTAACACAAGATAATAATGTTTCCATGTCACGTGAAGTTAGTAGCAATTTCTGACTCGAGAGGAGACCATTGCTGTAACTTGTGACATCTGCTCTCTCGGTCGCACATTGCCAGCTCCACTCCATTTCTACACATGTAGAAGCCATAACACTTTCTACACGGGAGACTTTGCCCTCTTGAAATTCATGATTGTACTTTTGTCCCCTAATAAAAAAGGTGGTACTTGCAGCAGAAAGTATTGGCATCTAAGTCATAAAATTTTTTTACGAATATATGATTTTGTATGTGTCATGCAAATACAAAAAATCAATAGATTGAGGGAAGAACTTAAAATTTGAATTCCCTTTTCATTTCCTACTTTTTATTGCGTACTTTCTCTAACAAAAGAATTGGACAAGTAAAATTACAAAATATTTTCAAAGTGATTATTATTTTTGCTTTTTGTATTGGGTATCCCTTATCCCCCAATTTTTATTATCCTTCTACTCATCTTAATGAAATTATTTTTTTATTAAAAAAGAAAATTGAAGTGATTATACATTTATTTACCTTTTAGCAGGTGAAAGATTTTTTTGTGTATTTTATTTTGTATTTGAGTTCTAAACTTTTATATGTGATTAACTCTTCTGACATATTGTAGAGGATAAGCAAAGAGAAGAAAAAAAAATTCAATATTGATCCCACACCATTTTGTGAATAACAAGAATGGTATGAAATTTTTCATATTTTTACTCATTTTATTTTTTGATAATATAAATGATTAAGAATCCTTTCTTAATCCTTTCTCTCTTACTAATAAGAACTACTAAGAAGCAAGCAATAAAAAGTGACACATATTTCTGGAAACATCAAAAGGATGCAGAAGTAAAGTTTTTACATATTGTCTAAAATATCCTACAAAAGAAATGAGCAAATTATTTATTTCATTGGTAGACTAATCCATGATGTTACAAATTCAGATTCTTCAAATCAAATTGTGAGAAAACTTCAAGCACAAATCCAAACAAGTTTAAAATTACCAAAGTCTTCTAGCAAAGTAACAAATTATTCTAACATAAATACTCTAAACAACCACATTACTTACTATATGTTTCATCTATTTTAGAGTGAAAATGCTTACATATTTTATTGTTTATACTAACATAAATTCTGATTTTGCAGGTGATGATTTTTTATTATTAAGAATATAATTCCTTGAGGATTGGCCTTTATAAGATCAGACAGTTTTAATGTTGAATGTATGATTATCTTTGCACCCCATCACAAGTTCAAGCCCCTTATAAATGAGAGGTTCTCCTGAAAGAGAGATTATTTGAAGTAGTGACACATCCAATTATCATTTGTTGCAGATTCTATGTAGCCTTTCAAATCTTTACAGTTTCTAGAAACAATGTGGATCTAGAAAGTTAAGTATTTTAATGTGTGATATTTTTTTTTATACTAGGTTTCAAATTTTGTAGTTAATTATATAAATGATTACTTTTAGCAATGCAAAACACAACTAGTTTTTCTTGAATCTTAATGGTGGGATTTTGCTTTCTATAATGGAATTACGCATAAAAGGAATATAACATTTGTGAACCTAAAACCTCTGAGGCTTTTACAATTGAAGGTTCATAACTTTTTGACTAGCAATGAGCCAATTATTGAGGCTTGGAATTTTAGTTGGTCATGACCAGGGAGGGCATTTGATTGTTTCGAGGCAGGGATAGGTTTTCATATGATGAATATATGTGCAGGGACAGATAGCAGATAGAGCGATGATGTTGCTAATTTTTGTTTCTCATAGTGCTCTAAATTGTGTTTGGAGTTTGTGTTTTTATGTGTTTACTTGTTCTATATTGTTTGTTGCAAGATTGATGGATTGTTTTTCAAAATAAATAAAAAATAATATTATTTCCTAAAACAAATTATTCTAATTTTAAATACCACGATACATATTGGCAGTTAAGAGGTATAGTATCAGGAGGGCTGTGGAGTATAAAATATTGGAGAATGACCAGTTGAAGCATGATGTACAGTTTATCTGATTCGGACCCGATTGCTCTTGGAACATATGCATAGCGTATCGCCGAGAGCAAGAAAAATGGGAGGTTAGGAGATACGGTGGTCATCATACTTGTATGAAAACATCGATGGGCTTAGACCATCGTAGGTTGTATCCGAAGGTGATTGCTCAGTACATATTCAACATGGTCAAAACAGATCCAACAATCAGCATAAGGGTTTTGCAGAGAGGTGTGGAGAATCACTTCGGTTATAAGGCATCGTACAGAAAGGTTTGGCTTGCAAAGCAGAGAGTCATTACTAGAATATATGGCGATTGGGAGGAGTCATACAACGAGCTTCCTCGTTGGTTATTCGCTATGCAGATGTACTTACCCGGTAAGATTCAATACATTGTGCTTAGTATGTATAAAGTATCCACCTACACATACTAACTGTTGATGGGTATTTAGGTACTTTGGTGCAACTTGTGACATAGCCTTGGCCTGGTGCAATCGCCACTGTCATGTTTCTTCAGGTATTTTGGACGTTTCCACCATGTGTTGAGGCTTTCAAACATTGCAAGCCACTTATTTCTATCGATGGCACCCACTTATATGGTATATACGGAGGCACGTTACTTATGGCTATTGCTCAAGATGGCAATGCAAATATATTGCCTATTGCATTTGCCATTGTTGAGGAAGAGACGAAGGAGGCTTGGTCGTTTTTTCTTTTGTATTTGCAGCAACATGTGACACCAAAACCCGACGTTTTAGTGATTTTAGATAGGCTCAAATCAGTTGATGCTGCATTGAATGCCGATGAAAGTTTATGGAAACCACCGCATGCGTTTCAGGTGTTTTGTGCAAGACACATTGCTGCCAACTTCATGAGTCACTTCAAAAACAAGGACTTGAAGAAGATTCTGGTTAACGTAGCATATTCGAAGTCGCAGTGGAAGTTTGCTCATTATTTTGGTCGTCTGAGGGGGCGAGAATGTTGCAATTACAAACTGGCTTAAAGAAATGCCTCGTTCACATTGGGTGCAGTATGCGGACGAGGGTCGTCAGTTTGGTCACATGACAACAAACATCTCGGAGTGCATTAACGCTGTCATGAAGGGTTCTCATAATTTGCCCATCATTACTCTTGTTAAGTCAAGTTATTTCTATTTGGGTGAACTTTTTGCTAGGAAGGGTTCAGAGGCCCTTGCTTAGCTTCAAGTTGACACTGAATTCTCACAGACGTTGATGAAGGCCATAGAGTTCAACTCAAAGCATGTAAACACTATGAATGTTTATCAGTTTGATCGGTAAAGGACTATGTTCGTGGTTGAAGAGTTAGCAGCAGTGCTCGGGTCTAGGCAACAGAATTACCAAGTGCTACTTGATGAGGGTAAGTGTGATTGTGGGTATTTCTAGGCTCTTGATGTTCCTTGCCGTTACATTCTTGCAGCCTATTCTCATGCACGACTTGATTGAAAGTGGTATGTACATCCTATGTATTGCATGAGTCGGTCTTTAATGTTTACTGATCAGAGTTTCGACCGATTGGTCACGAGGAAGACTGACCATCCTATGACAGGGCCTGTATTTGGCCCAACCGTAGGATGATGAGAGTAAAGAGAGGTCACCCCGTCAGTTCCAGGATTCATAACAACATGGATGATGTTGAGCATAGCGGGGAGAAGATATGCAGATTGTGTCGTCAAGTGGGTCACACGCGTAGGACTTGTACCACTCTTGATGGGGTGGGGCATCATCTAGTCGACGTTAGTTATAAGTGTCATTTTAGGGTGGATAACTCTTGTATTGTAACCATCATTGAGTTAATTTCGGTAAAAATAAAATCCTTTCGAAAAAGCAGTTATATATTCACGCATTGATTGAAAAGTTGGTTAAATAGTGGCGCGTGAGGTGAATTAGGTTAAAGAGACTTGTATGGACTTGTATGAAATAATGACTTGTATGTGAAAAATATTTGTTCGTTTATCTACTTAAATAAATATTAAAAATTTAAATTTTATTTTATATTTAATAATTTATTAGTGAGTGATTAAATTAGAGAATATCATAAAAAAATAAATGAATTAAATGTTGACTTAATGATAGAGAAAAATACATAAAGAAAAAATAATGTAATACAAAGAAAAAAAATTTAATGGGCAAATTATGTAATTAAATAAATTGGATTTTTTTTTCAAAGATATATAATTGTATTATTTTGTAAAAAAGAAATATATTGTTTATTATAGGGATAAAGACAAAAAAAATGAATCTTTCACTTTGATAAATACCAAAAATTAGCAAAAAAAAAAACAATAAAATTAAAAATTCACAGGAAACAATGCTTTATAACTTAAGTTATTTTTTATTGGAACTTCTTTGTAGCCAATTTTTCACCTTTAAAATTATCTAAATAAATTGGATTTTAAAATTATCTAAATATAATAATTAATAATCTGTTATGTTTCACTCATATAACTAATTTATATAAATTGATATAGAATATAGAATTTTAAAAATTTAAATATAAATTACTTTAAGGTAAACTAAAATACAATATGTCACCAAAAAAAAAAAACTAAAATACAATATAAAGCGTGACACCTTAGAACACTTATATTTAAATTTTAAAAACTCTAAATCAGCATCAATCTCTCTCACTTTGAGGTCGGATTCCATGCCGATCTTTCTTTTTGTCCCTCAGGTGAGTTTCTTTAATTTTTTAATTATTTTATATTAATTTTGTAAGGGTATTTTTCCTACAAAATATAGAACTATATCTGAAGACACCAAAAAAATATAACCATATCTGGTTTTTAGGGGTGAGCACGGGTCGGATTGATTCGAGTTTAGGGTGAAATTAGAACCGAATTAATTGAATTGTAATTGGTTCGGTTTGATTTGAATTTACGTTTTTTTGTGTATGTATCCGAACCAAATCAAACCGATTAAAAACGGATTAGTTCGGTTTGGAGAATTGGGTATCCGATGAAATAGAAATTCATAAAAAAAAATTATTTTACAAATTCTGTAAGTACAATAAAAATGTAAAATCAATAGAAATAATCTAAACATGTTAAAATCCAAACATATTAAACACTAAACACATTAAAATTCAAACATATTAAACACCAAACACATTAAAAACTAAACATATTAAAATCCAAACAAATTAAACACTAAACACATTAAAATCCAAACATATTAAACACCAAACACATTAAAAGTTAAATACAAAAATGCAATAGAGAGAAACTCAAAATCATTAAAAGGCACATATATTTTAAATTTTTATTTTTTTATTTAATTAATACATGATCGGGTCTACGAATTGGTTTGAATTCTGCATTCAAAACCGTTACTCGAACCAATTACTAAAGAGAGTCATTGATTTGGTTCGGATCGGACCTGATTATTCGTTGATTCCAAAACCAATTTAATTAGTTCAATTCGAATTTAGACGGATAATTAAGTACCCTCTAACCGTGCTCACTCCTAATAATTTTGTATGTATCACAAAAGAAAACGTAGTTCTAATTGAAAAAAACAAAGATAAAATCGATTTTGTTTCTACTCACAACAAATATATTTCTACATAAAACACTGGTTTGTCCATACTTTTAAGATTTATTCATAGTTTTCAAATTTAAAATTCAAATGCAATTATTCAGTGTTATTGTTTGTCATATTTAAATTAATTATTTTATATTTTTTATTTACGTGAGATAGAATTGACCTATTAAATTAATAATTTATCAGTTGAATCAATAAATAGGAGTGCTCATGGATCGGATTCGATCCGCATATCCGCGGTATTTATTTGAATCCGATAAAAAATTGCGGATATGGATCTGATCAAAGATCGGATTGCGAATTTTATGTAGGTATCTGCATATCCGCAGATCCCCAAAAATAAATAAATAAATAATTAAATATTCTTCTTATGTTTTATTTCAACTATTAATTATCATATATATTATATTATTTTAATTTTATTATTTAAAAATATATGTTTAATATTATTTTAAGAATAAACATATTTAAAAGAGTAGAAAAAAAGAATTTTATTAGTATTTTTTAATAAAAATAAGTTTTTAAAAATATTTTTGTGTTTTGCAGATATATCCGATATTCGATCCGATTAGATCGGATCGGATCCAAGCTTAAAAATGACGGATATTAGAACCGATTTGATCCAATAATTTTAGTGCGGATCGGATTGAGATTTTGACCATATTCGATCCGCATTCACTCCTATCAATAAATTACTAATTTGATTAATTCGATCATCAGTTTAATTCTAATAATTATACTATAGTACTTTATATAAATTATTAGTCAGAGAACCAAAATATAATTAATTTTAATAATTGTATTTAGATAATTTTAAAATTACTTTATTTAATTATATAATTTGTCCTAATTTAATGTTTATAAGAAATTAAAAAGCATATTTAAGGCTTAAAGAAGTTGGAGGAAAGAAAAATATCGGACGACAAAGAGAATAGTAACTGATAAAAATATCCGCACCCGTAGGTACCTGATCCACTTCTATCCGATTGAAACGGGTTTAAACCCGACCCAGAGCGGAATCAGACCGGAGCGGGTTGTTGAGCGGGGCAGGTAGGAGCGCACTCACACTTTAGTTCCCAAATCCCAGACCCTCGACTCCCCTCTTCAGCTCTTCTCCAAGCCTCCAAAGACGACCGCCTCTGCTCAGCTGCACTAGACCACCCGTCACAGCCCGCCCGTCCCTGCAGCCGGTTGGCGTCCTCACAGCCACCGAGCTCACCTCTTCAGCTCTTCTCCAAGGACCACAGCCTCTGCTCAACTGCTTCGGTCACCTCGTCGCTGTCCCTCACTGAGCTCACGTCGGCGTCGCTCCCACTTCTCTCCTCGCCGTGACTGTCCTCGCCGGCTCGCCTCTCCCGTCTGCTGTCTCTGGTCTCTGCTCGCCTCTCCCTCATCGTCTCTTGCTAACTGGTAAGCACTCCTCTCCGGCTCGCTTCTTCAGTTTTTATTTTAAGTTAATTTTGTATGATTTATTTTTTATGTTAAAATAGTTAAACTAAATTCATAATATTACTTATGATTGCTGTTGATGGCTGATAATCTGATTTTGTATTGTTGATGGTTGATTTTGTGATGTTACTTGTTGATGCTTTGATTTATGATTTTGTGTTGTTGCTATTTTGATTGTGTGCATTCTGATTTTTGATTTTGTGTTGTTGATGCTTTGATTTTGTTAAACTAGACTCATAATATTGTTTATTCAAACAAGCAAAACATTCATTTTGTCTGCAACGTTTTTCTTTTTATTTGAATGCAACCTGCAATTTTGGATTATGCTGCTTTTCAGTTATAAATGGATAAGGCAAAATATATGATGCATTGGTGCTAAACCCTTTTTTTCAATTTCTTAAGAAATGTTACTTGAAACCACACTCCTAACAAAAGGGTGGTGTGCCCCATTTTTATTAATATTAAATTAATATTATTTGTTATCTTGCAAAAATAATTTTGCTGTGCATACACGTAGATATAGTAGCACCATGAATGAATGATAATGAATTGATGATGTGATGAATGACTCGCTTCCAAGTTGCCTTACAGTGGTTTCGCTCAAACTCACATGTCGGCCCCCAAAGATTTATATTGACGAAGATAAGTCCCTCCTTTGATGAATGGCTGAAGTTACCGGCTGCCGTGGACCAACTCTAATTTTAGTTTAGACTACATTCCCTTAACAACTAACTAGCAAATTAGTTAAACAAGAATGAACAACCACCCTAATTTGTTTTTGGCTTTACTTTTAAAAAGATTGACTAGGAACTTGGAACAGTCTTGGAGAGTTTGCACTTGGTCTTTCGATATAATTGAGAAATTTTTGCTGGGGTAACACTTGATTGGTTGTGGTTAATAGGTAAAGGGTGGTGAGATTGGTTAATAGGATTCATTTTTTATATATTCTTAGCATGAGGCATTACTAAGATTGATTTTTTTATTTATTATTTTACAGAGTTAGAGTTAGAGTAAATATTTCTGCATAGCTATACAGTAACTTTTAATTGCATCATCATTAGAGTTATTTTATTGGTTGGCCATGGAAACTATACCTATGCAAATTGTTCAATTCTGAAATAAGTGTTGGCTGCTTCTATTTTTGTTTACCTTTACTTTGGAATTTCAATTTGGTGTTGCTTTCTTCTCAATGGTATTGCTTTACTTCTGAAAAATTATTTCACCATTTTTTCAAAAATGGTGCCAAGTTATTTGGTAAAACTTTGTGTTTACTAATCATAATGCTTAACTTAACTAGTTTATATGCTGTGTTTTCAATGTTGGTTTGTTAAATGGTGGAAGAACAAGAATAATGATTGAAGACTCCTTTGATGCAATTTCTTTATTATGCTATTAAATTTGTAGTGATTAAACATTAATCTTTTTTTAATTTCAAGTTATTTGACATTATATGAATCTTATGTTTGTATTTTAATTTAGTTATGAATTTTAAGTTTTTATCTTAATTTATATATGAATGTGTAAAAATTAAAATGTTATTTAATTTTTATAGGAGAGGGTAGGGGCGGGACAGGTACCCGTAGGACGGGTTAGGGTAGAGCAGCCTACTACCGCGGGTAGGGTGGTGCGGGTAGTAGTGGAGTGCAAGGACGGCGGGGCGGGGTCGGGTAGGGCAAAAACCCGCCCCTACCCGCCCCACTGCCACAGAGGTAGAGAGGGAAGAAGAAGAAGAGAAGTGGAGTCTCAACCAAGTCTCCCAATAGCTCTATAACACTTCAAGATCCTCCTGGTATGGTGTCCTTTTTCAATTTCACTTTATTCTCATCCAATTCTAACTCATTCCCACAAAAGGAAAATCAAACTAATACAGGAGTATAAAAAATTAAAAATCTTTTCTTTCCCCCTTATTTTCTGTTAACTTTTAAAATTCCCTTCGAATTTTCTTTATCAAGGTTAGTTGATTTACTCGTGCAATTGCTTTAGCATCTTCAATGAATTTTGGATTTGCGTGCTCCGAAACTATTCGATTTATGTCTCTGCGCGAATTTCCTTTCTGGGTTTTGTTCCTTGTGTTTTTTATTTTATGTTTTTCTCTGTTTTTTTTCCCCTTGCAATGAGATTCATGTTTTGTGCTATGGAAATTCTTAATGTGTGAAATGGCATCATTGATCCTGGCATCGATTATGTATGTGTAATGCGTTTATCGTGTTTAGTAAAGGATGGTTCTGTAGATTTGGGGAATTGGACTTTCTGATTTTCTCTTTCAACAAGATTATGATTAGGGATACTTAACGAGTTGTGGATGATAATGTTATATCATGATTCCTTTGTTTTTTTTTTAGCTAGTCGAGACAACATATGTTGTTGGTTTCACTTAGTTGTGTTAGTTTGGTGGTAGCTCAAAATATTCCTTTTTTGTTTTTTCCTTTTTGGTTGCTGGATAGTTTAAATAGCTCAATAAAGAAAGCTCTTAATTGTTTCTTGGCTGAATCTTCAATTCCTATTGTTTTGAATATTACAGCTTATGTTTTTGGATGCCTTTCAGGTCTGTTTCCCCTTTCACCTGCAGATATTGGCCTACACTCGGTTTTTTCCTTGAGCCACTATGTTTTTTGTGGTTCATAATTGGTTTGAAGAGTATTTGTGAGAGGATCATTGGTGCCATGTTCTTCTTGCTCAGTTGAGACTATAGATAACAGTCAGGTGCCGCTTCTTTGAAAGTAGGGTCTGGTGAAAGTAAGTATCCTACGCTTCTGTGGTCAGGCTTCTTTCCATCTGGTTTTTGGTCTCTGAAACGCTAGTGAACCATTGTCTTCTGAAAAAGAGTTATTGGAATTTGCCGCTTTAGTTGTTGGGGAGAGAGACAGAAGTGATGGGGGGGGGGCGGCGTCATGTTTTCTTGTCTGTTTTTAGTGCTGGAATAATTGTAACAGTTTGCCGCCTGAGAGATCTTCAAATTTAGAACATATTGGGGGTAATAACACGGGAGGTTTGAACCTAAGTAATTATCTATGAAGGAGTTCATCTATGGTGATTATAAGATGGTTTGCCCTGGTGTCAAGGCATACCTTAGTATAATCTCCTTTAGCTAATATTTAAAAGGATTAGCATGTGTTGTTATTTAGCTGAGATTTTCACGTCTTAAATATACCTTTTGTATGTATATGAGGATGTGAAGATGGCTTATCCTCTTTTGTAATCTCAGTTCTATTCTAATAGAAGTTCTTGTAGTATCCCAGAAAGAAGAAAAAAAAAAAACCCTCTATATATTAATTCTTGCTTTCTATTATTTATTTATTTATTTATTTTTTCTCTGTTTGTGTTCTCTTTCAAAAATATAGCAACTAACAGCATCAAATGGCCTTCCTGTGTACAGGCATTGCTCTTTCATAAATTAGGTAGATCATGGAGGAAAATATTGATAAGGTAAGGTGATTGATTTGCAGTGTGTTGTTCTAGTTATCAGATTGTTACTTTTCTATTCATTTGTTGTATGTGTTTCCTTGTTTAATATAAATGCTAATAGGTTAAGTATGTATTTTCATAATATGCAGCCACTGGATAAAGAATATATTGAGATCTTACAAAGTTTTGGTGATTCGGAGGCTTCTGCTTTCTCTATTCACAA